>NC_056522.1:315472072-315609518 GCF_019175285.1 Sceloporus undulatus | reverse complement strand
TGTTTGCAAGAATGTCATGGGGAACCCTGTCAAAAGCCTTCCTGAAATCAAAATATATAATATCCACAGCATTCCCTTCATCTACCAAGCTAGTAATTTTATCAAAGAGATTAGATTTGACTGGCATGACTTCTTTCTCTGAAACCCATATTGACTTTTTGTGATTATGGCATTGCTTTCTAGATGTTCACAGACTCTCTGTTTAATGATCTGCTCCAGAATCTTTCCTGGTACTGATGTCAGACTAACTGGACGATAATTGTTTGGATCCTCTTTTTTTCCCTTTTTGAAGATGGGGACAATGTTTGCCCTACTCCAGTCTTCTCGGACTTCTGTTCTCCAGGAGTTTTCAAAGAGTATTGCCACTGGCTCCGATATTACATTTGCCAGTTCTTTTAATACCCTTGGATGTAGTTAATCTGGTCCTCGAGACATAAATTCATTTAGATTAAACAGGTATTCCTGTACTAGCTCTTTACTTATTCTGTGCTGAATTTCCCCCGTTCTGTCCTCTGCTCCATTTTCCTGAGGTTGAGCACCCTTTGCCTTTTCTGAGAACATTGAGGCAAAGAAGGTGTTGAGTAATTCTGCCTTTTCTTTGTCCTCTGTTAGCATTTTGCCATCTTCTCCACGTCGTGGCCCTACCTTTTCCTTCTTCTTCCTTTTGCTGCAAACCAGGGACGTAGCTAGGATTTTAGGAAGGGGGGGGGGTCCAGACTATGATGTTTATCACACTATGCTCTTAAAGAGTTACTATTCCAGTGTGACTCCTCTAGCAGCCTCCTGTTGCATGCTGGGATTGGCAGTTTTAAGGAGCTGAACTTCTCTGCCTGAGAATTCTAAATACCCCTCCTTAAAACTGCCAATCCCAGCATGCAACAGGAGGCAGCTAGAGGAGTCACACTGGAATAGTACCTCTTTAAGAGCTCGTCTGATAAACACCAGAGAGAGAGAGAGAGAGAGAGAGAGAATGGCAAAACTTTCACTAACTGATTTCATTATGGAAAGGAAAAATAGGGCAGTCCAAAAAGAATCTTTAGGTAAAAACCATCAAGAGTTTAGATATGCCTGGGGCTCCTGAACTCAAAATCCATGGCACAGATTATACAGGTTGAAACTCCCTTATCCAGAATTCTGAAATCCAAAATAATCCAGAATTGTCCACATGGGTGGCTGAGATAGTGACACCTTTGCTTCTTGATGGTTCTGTGTACACAAACTTTATTTCATGCACAAAATTATTATAACTATTATGCATAAAATTACCTTCAGATTATGTGTATAATGTGCTTTTGTTGTTCTTGCAGTGTGACTTCAAATTGTTTCTGACTTGACTCTAAGGTGAACCTATCATGGGGTTTTCCCGGCAAGATTTGTTCCGAGGAGGTTTGCCATTGCCTTCCCTGAGGTTGAGACTTGCCCAAGGTCACCTAGTGGGTTTCCATGACTGAGCTGGGAATCAAACGTTGGTCTCCAGCAAACGTTGGTCTCCAGTTCAACACTCAAACATACGAAACATAAATGAATTTCATGTTTAGACTTGAAGTTGTATCTCCAAGTCTAAACATAAAATTATATTATATATGTGCAAATATTTCAAAATCCCCCAAATCCAAAACACTTCTGGTCCCAAACATTTTGGATAAGAGAGACTAAACCTGTAAATGCAAATAGCAGGTATATAAATGCAAATAGCAGAATGCACAAATACCATGGGCAGTGTTCTAAGGTTTGACCATAGCAGCTTCTTGAAATTTGTTTTCAAAGTTCCACTCTTTCCCAGAGGAAAGGGAGGGCCTTCTTTGACCTCTCATTTTCCATTCAGTCCTCACACCTCTAGATTAGAAAAAGAAGAGTAGGCATATGGAAAATCCTAGATAGACCATTCTCCCATACCCAGTTACTTCTCCCATATCCAGTTTCACTGAAAGTTAGGTAGATGTTTGTATCATTACTGTCTATTTTTGTTAACAAGATTATCAGTTGGTCAGTTCTCTCCTTTATTTGTTAAATCACATGTGATTTAGACTGAAACTTCAAGCAGATGCTGAAACAATTTCAATAAGCAGTAGACTGAAAAACAGGTCTAGCCATCATCTGAGTGAGTCTTTGTAGCAGTCTGCCTGTTTTTTCCCATTTCAAGGTATAGTCTTCTATTACCCATTGTTCTAAACACACACACACACACACACACACACACACAGAGAGAGAGATGTTTATCACACTATGCTCTTAAAGAGCTACTATTCCAGTGTGACTCCTCTAGCAGCCTCCTGTTGCATGCTGGGATTGGCAGTTTTAAGGAGCTGAACTTCTCTGCCTGAGAATTCTAAATACCCCTCCTTAAAACTGCCAATCCCAGCATGCAACAGGAGGCAGCTAGAGGAGTCACACTGGAATAGTACCTCTTTAAGAGCATAGTGTGATAAACATCTAAGTGTCACCATTATAATGGGGCTTGGGTGCGGCGGCGCAGCAGCACACATCATTCATTTTTCTAATGGAAGGGGGGGTCCGGACCCAAGAGCCCCCCCCCCTTGGCTACGTCCCTGCACGAACATACCCAAAAATCCCATTTTGTTGTTCTTACCTAGCAAGCCTGAGTTCATTCTGCAGTTTAGCTTTTTTTACTTTACCCCTACATGTGCTTGCTATTTGTTTGAATTCCTCTTTGGTGATTTCCCCGTTTTTCCATTTCTTATACATGTTCCATTTCAAACTTAGCTCAGTTGAAAGTTCCTTAGTCATCCATCCTGGTTTCTTGAGATACCTCCCATTTTTCTTCCTCATTGGAACTGATTGAAATTGTGCCTTCAGTATCTCCCTTTTGAGAAACTCCCATCCATCCTGAATTCCATTCTCTTTTAATATTCCTGACCATAGTTTTACTAAAATCAGCTTTCCTAAAGACTAGAATGCATGTCTGACTATGTCCGGCTTCTCCTTTCCATTGTATAACAAATTCCAGGAGTACATGATCACTCCCATCTAAGGATCCCACTCCATTAAATAGGTCATCCCTGTTGGTTAGGATCAGATCCAAAACAGCTGATCCCCTTGTTGCACCTTTTGGATAATGAAATTGTCTCCAAGGCAAGGAAGGAATTTACTAGACCTTGAGGATTTGGCCAAATTTGACTTCCAGCAAATATCAGGATAGTTGAAGTCACCCATCACTACTACATCTCTCCTTTCTGAGTGTGTGGTCATCTGTTCTAGAAAGATATCATCCAATTCCTCAGTCTGACTTGGGTGTCTGTAGTAGACTCCCACCATAACATCCTTGTTGTTTCCCTCTCCTTTAATTTTTATCCAGATGCTCTCCACCTGGCTTCCATGTCCTGGATCTCTTCACTGGTGTAAATGTCCCTGACATATAAGGCTATTCCTCCTCCTTTCCTGTTTGGCCTGTTTCTCTTAAAAAGGTTATACTCCTCTATTTCTCACATTCCAATCATGAGACTCATCCCACCAGATTTCAGTGATGCCTATTATATCATATTTGCTTTGTTGCACTAGGAGTTCAAGTTTGTCTTGCTTATTTCCCATGCTCTGTGCATTAGTGTAGAGACATCGAAGACCATGTGTCCCCTTTACTTGCTGCCTGTGCAAGTTTTTTTGCCTCCCATTTTTGGATCCTTGCATTGTTTGACTTGTTCCCTCTATGACAGTTTGACTATTTCTCCAGGCCTTTTACCTTCCAGAATACTGTCTCCCTCCCACACATAACTCAGTTTAAAGCCCTCCTGATCAAATTTTTGAGACTATTGGCAACGTTTTTGCCAACTGGCATGAGATGCAACCCATCACTTGCCAGAAGTCCCTCCTCATGGAACCTCAGATCATGATCCAAAAATCCAAACCATTCTTTGCAACACCATCTGCGGATCCAGTTATTCACCTCTGCTATTTTCTTCTCCCTTCCTGGACCATGCCCTTTGACTGGGAGAAGAGATGACAACCTGTGCATCCATCTCTTTCAACTTCCTACCCAAAGCCTCACAATCCCTTATGATATTCTGAAGGCTGTGCCTTGAAGTATCATTAGTTCCCACATGAAACAAAAGAAAGGGGTGATGGTCAGTAGGCTTGACAAGTCTTGTCAGCCTCCCTGTCACATCATGGATCTTTTCCCCAGGGAGACAGCACACCTCCCGAGATATCTTGTGCCCACACACCACTGATTCTATACCCCTCAGCAAGGAGTCCCCCACAACTACAGCATGTCTCCTCCGAGGCTTAGTAGCAGCTGTTCCCTTTGGTGGTACTCCTAGGATCCCCTGCTCTGTCCCTGAAGTCTGTCCTTGCTGCTGTCCCTCATCATCCTTGATAATAGAGGTTCAAATTGATTGTGAAGCTGCAAACTCACAGAACATTCCCTGGTTTCCCTATTTCTGTGTGTGACATTCCTCCAACTATCTACTTCTGTTGTATGTGAAGTGACCTCCTCCTCCCCAGCAACTTCCTCTGTATGTTTGCTGTCCTGGACCGTCTGATGCTGAAGTGTAGCTACCTGGGCCTCCAGCTGCTGTACTTTCTCTTCTAAAAGGGCTACCAACTTGCACTTGGTGCAGGTGAAGTTAATTCACTGATAAGCAATATAGAAAGGTACTTGCTATTAGCAGGTGACACCTAGTGAGGCTCTCCTCCTGCTGTGGTGGAAGGGTGTGTATGACCCTTCTGGCTTCATTGTCTGCCTGGCTCTCTCTCCAGGGTGGGAATCAAGGCAGTTGTGGATGAGCGCACCCCTTGTGGATTCTTCTCCGGCCCAGTTCCCTCCCAGAGAAGCTGGTGAGGTGGCAGGTAAGGCAGTGGGGCAGACTACCATCACCATCTCAGCAGCCCTCCCCCCCCACACACACTGGGTGTCACCAAGCCTCTGAGGCAGTCTATTCAGCTATCATTATAGTATGGTTCAAGTGAGTGAGAAATAGGATTAACACTCAGATAGTCCTGTTTGAGGAGATCAAATGGGAATAGAGAAAAGAGAGATTTTGGTGTGAAACAAATGGGCCAAATAACATGGTTTCCAATCACTTTGAAGGTAGGGTGTTGAGACAACACATGTCTCCAAAGTGGCTGGAAACTGGAACAAAGCTGTACTCCAGGGGTAAAAACTAGAGGGGGAAAAAAAACAGGATAGTGTGACTCAAGGTGGAAAATGCACATCTTCGCACCTGCATATAAATGCCCTGATGCAAGTGTGGGACTGCAACAAATTAAAGAAATAAAAGTGTGACAACTCCAATGGATATAATTACAACATACACAAAGCAGACAGTCTAATGGGGGGGCATGGGGTGAAAGGAGCCTCCACAATTGTGCTTTGCCAATGTATCCCTCTCACACTGATGCACCAATGCCTTGTACCGGTGGAGCATTACATCTGTGACTGTGTGGCTGATCAAAGAGGCAACCATACAATGGGATTGCATCCAGGCAGACATGGGAGGTACTTGGAGGTCGCAGGTAGTGTGTTTGTATAACGATGAGCATGTATGGTGAGAATACAACAAAAAAATTACTCAGAGATGTGACTTGATGCTGTGTCATGTGGTTGGCCTATGCTTATTTGGCTCACCTTGGGAGCAAGCCATGTGGGCAGTGGGGTTTTCATCTGATTTTGGAAAAAGCAGGCTCAAGCCACTTTTTCCTGCCCATCTTCTCCACCCCAATGAGTGACAGAAAAATATATTTAAACATGGCCATACATAGTTCTGTAGCTCAATACTGTTGACATAATCTCAGCATTACTGTCACCAAGCACTGTTGGAGGATGGTGTGGCATTAAACATACATGTGTCAGATATGACTAGACAATCTTGTCAAAGGGGAAACCTTTACCCTTTTTTTAACATTATAGAACTATAATTATTAAAATGATTATTTTGTTTGTATAACCATGCCCACTGTTTAGATATTGGATCCAGAACCTAAGAGCCCAATAATAATGTAACAGAATTTGAAGGACAGAAGACCAGGCGATGAGAGACAGGCCTCACGTAGACAGGATTCTGTCTCAGCAGGCCCTGTCAGACTACAGGAACCTTTAATGTGGGACTGAGAAGCACATGGGACTCCAGAGATTGTTGGACTATTGTTCCTTTTTCCTTCTCCAGTTAATTGTTCTATTATATGCTATCACTCTGGGCAGATATAAATGACCTGTTTTCCAGAGGTGTAGTCCAGCACTGAGTCCAGCGTTGGGTTTCTGCACTGATTTTCTAATTTCACTCTCCTTAATACAAGGCTGTGCTAATTTGCTAATTTCATTCTCCTTAATATACCTAGTCAGTTTGAGCTACCTGCTAGAGCTTTGGCTGCTGAATAACAGGAAGCTGCTAATTTGACAAGAATGTGTCAAGGGGTGATGTTTCTGCCCCCTTAGATTTTCCCAATTTGATGGGATGCACTCTTGCAACAGCAATTTGTTCTTAAGGGCCTAGAGATGTTTTATAGTCATCTTTCCCTGTTTCTCCAGGTGAATACAGAGATAAAATTGGACATTTTGTAGTCAGTTTTCACCAAGGGTGATTGCATCAATACATTCACATGCCTTCTCCAACTAACTTAAATTTCCAGAGGCAAAGTTGTGTCAGCTAGTAACAGCAAAAACAAGTTTTATGGCACCTGAAAAATCTGTGGGTTTGATTGAAAGATACAAAAGAGTAGAATATTCTGGCAGTGGTGCTCTTCTGAAAACTAAGGGTCATTCCCACTAACCTATAAAGCGGGTCATGATCTGAATTTAGGGTGCATCGTTCCCACAGAAGCCCAAATTAATCTCCCTTACCCCTCATTCGTTCCCACCGCATTTCGAATCAGAATCGAATTAAAATGTTTAAACCGGATTATCAGCCTATAATTCGGTTTAAAAAAATAGTAGTTTATAACGCGGGTTATTTTTGAAAGCGGGATACAATTTGCTGTATCCGAATGGGAATGAAAGGGTGTCTGATTCGGGAACCTTGAGATGGGAGGAGCAGCGCTCAAGGGGCTGGCCTGGGGGTGTCACCCTTTTGTTCTCTTTCTGCATCGCCAGCACCATTTTCTTCAATTCGCATAGACTTTCCCCCAGTGGATTGCAACCTCCCCTCTGCTCCTCATTCATAGACCGATGTGTGAGGAGAACCATTGAACACAATTTTAAACTATTCTTTTCTTTTTTCACCTCTGCCTGAGCAGCAGATGGGCTTTGCAGTACATGCCTGATTGATCGCGCCTCAGACAGCCCACAGAACAATGGGGGAGGCAAAGCGATTTTGGGAAAAGGAGGCTCCTTCCAGAGGAACTATGGGATGGGCTTTGCAGTACATGCCTGCTTGACCACCCCCCAGACAGCCCAGGGAGCAATGAGGGAGGCAAAGAGATTTTTGGGAAAGGAGGCTTCTTCCAGAGGAACTATGGGATGGGCATTGCAGGACATGCCTGCTTGATCGCCCCCCAGACAGCCCAGGGAGCAATGGGGGAGGCAAAGCAATTTTGGGAAAAGGAGGCTCCTTCCAGAGGAACTATGGGATTGGCTTTGCAGGACATCCCTGCTTGATCGCCCTCCAAAGAGCCCAGGGAGCGATGGGGGAGGCAAAGCGATTTTGGGGAATGGAGAGCCTGGATGCCCAGGGATCTGAGGGGGGGGGAATCGAGCCTTATCTTCTCTCTTCCTCAAAGATTCTCTCCCCAATAATGAAGCCCGCTGCCTTTTCCTCCTTGATCCGATTTGCCAAGCCTCCTTGTAGTCTGGGGAGACACAACAGAAGAGCCTTGGATGCAGCCGATTTTCATTGGCTGCCCCCCCCCAAAAAAAACCAAGACTTGTGACGTCTGAAGCCTACGCACTTGATTGACAGCTTGTGGACACAAATGGAAATGGGGAGCAAGTTAATCCGCTTTAAAATAAAGCGATTTAAAATAAATGGGAACGAAAACAGGGTCTAAATGAATCGAGGCAATTTGCCCCTTTTGGTAATGGAAACGATAGAAAAAATTCGAATTATTCCCGAAACATAATCCGAATCAAAATTGTGACAATATAATCCGTTTTATCTGCCAAGTGGGAACACCCCCCTAGTGAGGTGGGAGAAGACTTTGCCCAACTGGGCATTAGCTGATCCTAAGGCATTGTGCCTAGCTTCTTGTTATTTCTCTTCTCTCGCATATGAATCTTCCATTCAGTTGAGAAAAACTTAATGGGAGTTAAAAGAGGCCTTCTGCTTGTGAAAGGGCACTTCTGGCACCAATCCTTGCACTTTTATTACAATACACAGTTTCTAATCTATGTAAAATTTATGCCATATGCAATTTGTTAATCTTCAAGATGCTATATGATTTGTCTTTTAGCTTTGTTTTGCATCCATTTCTCTAAAAGTATGGCTTGTGGTCTTAATTTTCTAGAACTTCATGTTCAAGACACAGCCATCACATTCTTCAAAGGCTAAGACCAAACCAACCATTCATATTCTCCAAATCTACCAATTTGGTAGAGACAGCCCCATTAATCTATCATCCACCCTATTCAGCTGTTTTTAAAATGTCGCAGTTCTCTCCTCTCTTATCCTCTCCTTTCCCCCTTTGCCCTCTGCTTACTTCAGTTGCTACAAACTGAGTTCAAATTAATTTGCATTCAGTTAGTAGGGGCAGAAGAGAGGAGGGGAGGACTCTCACTCTTACGGAAAAGCAAACTACTGCAATTTCTCCAAGCTTGAATGTTTTTCCTCATGAATAACTTTTGCCATCCTGACACACACACTGATGTTGCTTGGTCGCACACATCCAAGTTTTCATCTATGAAATGTTAGAGGGTATTTCATTATATTAACCATACTTTCCCCAAATCATGCTTGTAATATCATCATTTTTATTTTGAAGGAAAAGCAGCTACACTACCCTAATCCAGCATGAACCATGTGAAAAATCTCCCCACCTGTGACTGCTACTGACTCCTGAAGGAACATTGGATCTCAGACACTAAACTTCAGTCTGGAAGTGGGAATTTTCAGTTATTTTTGAAGGGCACACTCCCTTTTTCCTTAACCAAAGTAATGCAGTCACCACCTTTGCCTTCTGGACAGCATCTTTTGGGCGCACATCATTAGGCCTGCTGTGACCAATTTAACAACTTCTTCGCGGATAAAAGCTCTTGGATAAGCGAGGGTCTTAACGCCGGCATTAGGGCAGAACCCAGAGTAGAGGCGTCCAGAGCCTCCGTGGACTCCATTAAACTGGATCAGTTTGAGTTGGTTAGTACTGATGATGTGGACAAGATCCTTGGAAGCGTTCGGAAGACAACCTGCTCTCTCGATCCCTGTCCCTCATGGCTAGCGGCTCAGGGGGGACCGGTGGTAACTTCATTGTTACACCGGATCATAAATACATCTTTGAGGGACGGGCAATTTCCATCCAGCTTAAAATTGGCCACTGTAAAACCACTGCTCAAAAAGCCCTCCCTCGACCCCCCTGATGCATAAGAATTATCGGCCAGTTTCGCTATTGCCATTTTTGGGGAAGGTGATCGAGAGGGCGGTTGCAATCCAGCTTCAATCGATCTTGGATGAAACGGATTATCTGGATCCATTTCAAACTGTCTTTCGGGCGGGCTACGGGGTTGAGATGGCCATGGTCGCCTTGGTCGATGATCTCCGTCTGGGCATTGACAGGGGAAGCGTGTCCCTGATGGTGTTCTTGGACATCTCAGCGGCTTTCGATACCATAGACCATGGTATCCTTCTGGAGCGCCTGGCAGAGGTGGGAATCGGGGGCACTGCGCTCCAGTGGTTCTGATCCTATCTCTCTGGGAGGTTCCAGATGGTGCAGCTGGGAGACGTGTGCTCTGATAAGAGGGCCCTTACATCTGGGGTCCCTCAAGGAGCCATTCTGTCTCCCATGCTTTTCAACATTTACATGAAACCGCTGGGAGAGATCATCTGGAGACATGGGGCGCGGGGTTATCAGTACGCTGATGACACCCAAATAGTTTTCTCTATGTCTCCGACTGATGCAGTGACTGGGGATGGCGTCTCTCCTCTCGTGGCCTGTCTGGAGTCGGTAATGGGCTGGATGAGGGAAAACTGACTCAGTCTGAATCCAGAGAAAACGGAGGTGCTCGTGATAGGCTCCCCCGGCCCAGGGATGGCGGTGGTTCCACCTGTGCTGAACGGGATCACGCTTCCCGTGAAGGACTCGGTACGCAGCCTGGGGGTGCTCCTTGACCCGTCCCTCCACCTTACAGCTCAGGTGGATGCGACAGTCAGGAGCACCTGTTATCAGCTTCGGCTGATTCGCCAGCTGCGTCCCTTCCTGGACCGGGGGCACCTTGAAACGGTAGTACACGCTCTGGTAACCTCTCGCTTGGACTTCTGCAATGCGCTCTACATGGGGCAGCCCTTGTACCATACCCGGAAGCTACAACTAGTGCAGAATATGGCAGCCAGGCTGGTTACTGGTACATTCAGAGCCAGCCACATAACACCAGTGCTCAAGGATCTGCACTGGCTGCCTATTCGCTTCCGGGCGCAATACAAGGTGCTGGTTATTACCTATAAAGCCCTAAATGGCTTGGGCCCAGGATATCTTGAGGATCGCCTCTCCCCATACAACCCGCCCCGCACTCTCAGAACATCTGGGCAGCAGTTATTGAGGGTTCCAGGGGCCAGGTTAGCCTCCACATCTAGGAGAGCTTTCACCATTGGCCCCGACCCTCTGGAATTCTTTGCCCAACGAGCTCTGCTCGGCCACCTCTCTGGCTCTGTTTAAAAAGGGGCTAAAACTTTTTTGTTTAAATCGGCATTCCCTGACACAGGCCCCAGTTAGTTCTTCCCCCCTATGTCAGCAGTGGCAAGCTGGCTAGACTGCTTTGAATGTAGCTTTTAATTGTAGTTGTAGTTGTAGTTTTAATTTTAATGTAATTGTAATTGTGGATTCGTGGATGTTCTTATAATGTTGTACACCGCCCTGATTGCATAGAAGGGCGGTATAGAAATTTTTATTATTATTATTATTATTATTAGTTTTTCAATGTAGCTTTGTATTTTTACTGCTAGGAATGAGAAGACAGACAGACTGCCTTATAGAGCTGTGGTCTCTCCCTTTTTTGGAAGCCTTTAAAGAGAGGTTGGATGGGCATCTTTAGTTGTTTATTCCTGCATGTCAGGGGATTGGATCAGTTGGTCCTTGTGGTCCTTTTCCAGCTCCAGATTTTATGATTCTATGATTCTAAGTACTTGTCAGATTTTTTTTTTTTTACTTTATGTTCCAAAGTAAGTTGGCTAGCCTTTGGTAATACCCACCTTTGGGAAGGTGCCATTTGCTGTGCCACTTTAGGCGGCAAGTTTTTGACTGGCCCTGACAGTAACGTATGTCACAAATCATCCAAATCCATGTTCTAGATCTTAACACCATTTAACAATGAGGCCCCTTTTCCAAGTCACAACAGCAGAGCAGCTGTGTTCTGTGACTCCAGTGTATCCCCTTAATAGTTTTGAGCTATTCTCTCTATCTCACTTTCCCATGTAGACCTACCTGTGTCTCATACGAGTCCACCAGGTGCTGGTGCTACCTGAGGTAAATGTAGGTTGGAGGAGGCAGCCTTCTCTGTTGTGATACCCTACTTTAGCAGTCTACTCTAAAGAAAACTCACCTGATACTAGTGTTGCAAGGTTTTCAAAACAGCAATAAAGTACAGTCAAAATCTATAACATGCAGAGTTAACAGTCAGAAAGCACCTAATAACCCAGGGGTAGGCAACCTTTTTGAGACGGGGGCCGCGTTGCTGTCCCTCAGACAACTGGGGGGCCGAAGCCAAAAAATAAATAATTAAATAATTTTTTAAAAAATTAAATATATAAATAAACCAGGACAAATGTAGGACAAAATTTTCAAATGGAAGACACTTTTTTAAAAAACATGGAGGACATGTGAAAAAATTTGCTGATTTTTTAAAAAATGTTAATATAAATGCATGTTTTTGAGGCTTCTATAGACAATTGCCCCCCCAAAGGCCCCGGCGGCAATCGGCGGCAGGACCGGGCTGGGGCCGGTCCCAAGGCCTCGCCGGGCCGCATCCGGCCCGCGGGCCGCAGGTTGCCTACCCCTGTAATAACCGGTCAGTGCTCTGTCTAAATACCAAAGTGAAAGTACTGTTTTCAGCTAACTTAGACATGTGTTTCTCTGTAAAATTAACATACTGTCCACATTCATAAATTGCATGACACACATATTTGCCTTTATGGAGGGCGACATGGGATTTTTTGGCATCTTGTTTAGTCTACATAAAAGGAAAAGCTTTCAAACCTTCAAGCAGGGGACATCCCTTCAAATAAGAGACTCCTGGCATTCCTGTAAGGGAGATGTTTTCTGGACCTCAAATAAGAAACATCCCTTACAATAAGAGACGCCTGGCAACCCTACCTGGCACTGCATATGCTATATTTCTGGCACCAGGTGAACACTTTGAAAACACTCCCAGGATTTAAAGTCCATTTTAAACTTCTTATGCTGTTCCCACATTGTGTTATTCTATTAGTTTTGGTTTACTGGCTCTGGTGCTTATGTTTTTATTGGAAGCCATGCTGAGAATGCTTTTAGGACTTTTAGGACTGAAGGGGACAGTATAAAACAGGGGTAGGCAATCTTTTTGAGCCGGGGGCCGGGTTGCTGTCCCTCAGACAATTGGGGGGGCCGAAGCCTAAAAATAAATAATTAATTTTTTTTAAAAAAAATTAAATATATAAATAAACCAGGACAAATGTAGGACAAAATTTTCAAATGGAAGACACTTTTTTAAAAAAAATGGAGGACACGCAAAAAAATTTGCTGATTTTTTTTAAAAATGTTAATATAAATGCATGTTTCTGAGGCTTCTATATACAATTGCCCCCCAAAGGCCCCGGCGGCAATCGGCAGCAGGACCGGGCTGGGGCCAGTCCCAAGGCCTCGCCGGGTCGCATCCGGCCCGCGGGCCGCAGGTTGCCTACCCCTGGTATAAAATATTATGAAATTATGAAAACATGATATATGCTTAACTAAGTAGCCTCTCTTGGTCCAGCTTTCTGTAACCAAATGGTAGGCTGAGGAAGGAGTTACAATCGTGTCAATCAGTGGCACCATTAGGGGGGTACAGTGGGTGGATTGCACTGGGTGATACCCCAGAAGAGGGGTGACACATGGTCAGGCCATCCTGGCTTGCTGTGATGGTGCAGGCCTCCTCATAAGAAGACCTCTGCTGCTGCTGCAAAGGATTAGGGAAAGCTCACCCTTTTGGCCACCAGATGTGGGGACGCAATTGGTGGCAGTAGTGTTACAATCATAACTAAATAGTGATTGTAAATATGGAAGTTACCAAATAGTAAATATGTATTCACAATCACTATTTAGTTGTGGTTGTGACACTGTTGCTACAATCGTAATATTCCCTCCAAATCTACTTTACTGGGCATTAGCTGCATGGGGAGAAGGAGATCTATCTTTCTGGCAATTGTAACATGAATGAATGACATTTCCATCAAGCTGTAGGGGACTTGGGTTGTAGAGGAGAGGTTACTTAGGCAGCTGCCATACTGCAAAATGAATACAGTTTGATACCACTTTTAACTCCATCCTATGGAATCCTTAGATTTGTAGTTTGTTGTGACACGAGAGTTCTTGGACAGAAAAGGACATCCCAGTCCTCTACTCCCTGGGCCTTTCCTCCACCCAAATGGGCTCCCGAGGGGCCCGTTCCCATGGAGGAAAGGGAAGCTGGGGGGAGGGGGGAGGAAGGACTGGACATGCATCACAGTCCTCTCCTCCCCAGCTTGCCTTTCCTCCGTGCGAACGGTCTCTGCGGGGCTCTTTCAGGTGGAGGACAGGCAAGCCAGGGAGGGGGAAGAGGACTGGGCACGTGGCCCATCCCTCTTCCTCCACAGACCTGTCCCGGCCCCCAGCTATCTCTCTGAAGATAACTGGCGGCCGGAAAAGGTCTCTGTGGAGGAGCTACTGCCACGTGCCGATCGCTTCTCCTGCCTTCGCACTTTTCCCGGCCTCCAACTATCTGGGAGTAGCCAGGAGAGGGCTCCTTCTCCTGAGCGCCGAGACAGCGGGAGGCCCGAAAATGGCAGGTAGGAAATGAAATGGGCACACACATGCCTCTTCTGCCTTCTCCCTCGCCCCGTGCCTGGCAAAATGGCGAACCTATGTGCTGCAACATGGGATATATGGGGATACCAGGCCCAATGCAAACTTGCATTCCACACCCACACCACATCAGATTGGCTGCAAATTCCCCTTGGAATAAGATTTGTGAATTCGCTAGTTCACCGAATTTATCAATTTTTGGATTGATTTAGGATTGGCCCCGGAATGACTGCACAATGACAGCAATTACATGTGATAATCTCTTGCAAATTAACGTGAATACGCATGACTGGGCTCGGGATGGCATTGGATTGGCAGCGATTGGACTGGAACTTTTTTTCATGTGATAACGGCGTTAGACATTTTGGGTTTTAACTGTAATCTAGATTGACCATCAATCGAAACAGAATCCTGATGGAAGAACCTCTTTCATGACAACACTCCAACAGCCACAGTAGGACTCAAAAGTGACATGTGTGAAATTTATTTTAACATCTTCACCTCTCTCTCCAATGTGCCTTTCAAATTAACCCTCTTTTGTAAAGAACAATCAGCATCTGAGTCATCATTTTAAAAATCTATGCAGCAGTAAGCTCCATGTATGACAAAAATTCATTAGACAAGTCAGCAGCAAAACAGACAGAAGAGCAGCTAAAGTTTAGCCTTTATATAGAAAATCAGGTTACAGGGCTATAGAAAAGTTCAAAAAGGTTTAGGTAAATATGAGAAGAAAAGCTATGAATACCTATAAACTGACTATGAGTCAGCATGGCATAGTGGTTTGAGTGTTGGTCTGTGACTCTGGAGACCAGGGTTCAATTCCCAGCTTGACCATGAAACTCACTAGGTGACCTTGGGCAAGTCACAAGCTCTCAGTCTTAGGGGATGGCAATGGCATCTCTCTTTTTGGTGTCACCTGGTGCGGTCCACATTCCCTGTACTTCCTAGTTTTGCCACTGAGTTGGCTCCAGTTTAAATTGCTTTAATATGTTTGGGAAAGTGTATGTGTGAAAGAGAGTGAGAGAGAATGCAGGCATGGGAGGTATAGGTGGAAACTCTCTAACACTTCCTTTCCAAAATAGACACCTTGCTGGAAGGCTGTTTTAAGAAGATGGAGGCCGAAGAAGAGAGCAGCAACATCATAAGAGAACTTAATGACTAGTCATGTATGGTTTGGCCTTCAATAAGAGCCCAAATATATTTTCTCTTATATTTGGTGTTCATCAACTATTTCAATACTTGATAAGTTGATTTAACAGAAGGATTTAAATCCAGTTGAATGAACAGGTGAATTTCTGAGGTACAGTGAGCCATTCAGAAGCAATTTAATTTTAAATCAGTTTCACAATAACAAAATGCCACATGTTACCAATTTTCACATGCACATAGACATAAAGTTTGGGTGTTGTTTTTTTTAAAGCCAGCAAGAAACCTGTTAATGAAAGACAAGTTGGCAGGGGAGAGTGGGAAAGACTGATGGGAGCATGGGGAAGTTGCAAACACTTTTAAACTTCGTAACAGTGGGATTTCAACTCTGCCTAAAGTGTTTGAAGACACAGTTCTTGCTCTTAGACTGTTAGATGGAATTGTGTCTGCAATAAAACATGCTTTTGCATGAATCACACAGACCTGGCTCTTGGACTGGAGTGAGGAATTGGTGCATGTCATTTAACATTGCTTTACACACAATTGCCCTGCTAAGTATTTGAATGCAGAACTTGTTTCAGTGCTGAACTGGAGCATTACGACAAACTGTTCAGAAAGCTTCATTAGAAAAGCAGATCAGCAACAGAGCAGACTGCCAGGGACAATAATATTGTCATTCAACAAAACTGTAGTGCAGAGGTTTGAGTGTTGGACTATGACTCTGGAAACCAGGTTCAATTTCCCATTCAGCCATGAAACTCACTGGGTGACCTTGGGCAAGTCACATGTCTGCTCCTGAGGAGTAGATATATTTTTACCAATAAAAAGTTATTTGTTTTACACTTGTGTGTTCATATTGACCTTAGCTGAGAAAGTGGCAGGGCTTGAAAATCTTCCAGAAGGGACCCAAGTATGGCTGCTTCTTTTTGCCATGTATCACTCTAAGTACTATCTTCCTGTTGGATGGTCCAGAACAAATGAATTTTAGGAGTCTGAAACCTGTTCCTATTGGTACGGGGTGGTGGAGCAAGCTTGAAGAGGGGTCTCATGGCTCCACTAGGGCCAATCTGGCCACAACTGGAAATCTAACCCAATTGGATATATCAGACCATGTGGGTCCGAGGGGTCTGCAAGTGTTCCTATTGGTCCAAGGAGGGGCCACATAACCCCACTGATGCCACTTGGACCACACATTGGAAATGTATACAACTGGATGTTTCGGACCACATCGGTCAGATACCAGTTCCTATTGGTTGGGGTGGAGGTGTGGGTTTAGGGATCAGTCACATGGTTGATACCGGATATCCTGCACTAACAGGATGTCACTCCTTAACAGAATGTCCCACCTCCTAGCACTTCCAGAGGAGGGGTCAAGTCTGTTTGACAGCTGATGATCATTTTGGCACGAGCTATACCCCTCTACTACTAGTGGCAAACCACTAAATCCAAATCTGCACATGCATTGTGGTTTTAAGTTGTTTTAAAGTTGTTTTGACCTATGTTAACTCTTTAAAAAACTAACTGCTTTTTAAACTATTCTTACTGTTTTATATTGTTTACATTGGTTAAACTGATTTAATTGTATGATGCCCTGAGATTGTAGGATATAGGGTAGGATGAACATACATTTACATATGCACAGATGCACACAATGGAAACCCATTATGTCCTCCTTGGACATAACAGATCTTTCCATCATCCAAGAATCACCCAGAGGAGGTGAATGCAGAAGGTTATCTGGCTCTTCCCAGTTTGCTGCTAACTGCTGGGTTGGCCTGCAGCAAGACCCAGGAGAAAAGATTACTCCATCCAATCTGCTGAGGTTGCTCATCCCTGTTCTAACCCATGGGCAACAGTGGCTGTCAAGATAATCTTCTGCATTCACCTCCCCTGGGTGATCCTGTGATGATAGAAAGATTTGTTATGCCCAAGTAAAAATAAAAGTAACAAATATGTTTCCATGAGCTGAGATTGACATTTACTATATCCAAAACTATACTAGTTTTTTTTAAAGTCTTGTGTATTTTAGGACATGGTAAATGTCATTTTCAGCCCAAGGAAGTACATTCACAGGGCAGACTTAACCCTCCCTCCGCCCTTGTGGATATGAAGGAAAGGACTGATGTGGTATCATAGACAAGAGATGGATAATAAGCCATCGAGTATGAACATGGGCAAATCACCTAAGTTCATAGAGTTAATATAAGGATAAAATCGGAGAACAGCATGCATATAGACCCAGATCATTTGCAGGAAAAGCATAATGCCAATGCAGTCATTCAACCAAGGGCAGTAAGTTATTAGTGCACCTTTAAAAGTAATTATAAATAAGGAAATGCATAACATGTTTCCATGCATCTCTGAGCGCATGGATTGTGTGTGTATCCAGATGACAATTATAACTGTAACTGTGATATAGATTATAGTTTTGTTTTTTTTACAAGAATTGTGTGTTGTTGTTTTTAGTTTTGGCCCACTGCATAAGGTTGTGTGTGCCAAATCTTTTCTATCTTCCTCACCTTCAGAATCTGCTCCTGAGCTAAGCCTCACCTGCCCAGCTAACCTGGGCTGTTACTTTTGGCTCAAATACAGTAGTAGTACTCTGCATCTTAAAGTTCCAAGTCATTTCCTTAGAAGCAGACCTGGTTGATGTACCAGAGCAAAAGAAGTCCTGGTGGAAGAAAGGAGGGAGGGAGGAAGCTTGCCTTTCATTTTAACTTCTTCCTCTTCTGCCTCCCCTCCCCATTTTTCTAGCATTAGGGCTACAAGATTAGAGCACCCATTTTTCTATATTTCAGGAGAAAAATATAGTTCTGTTTTCAGCGCTATAACTAGCACTCTATTGTTCTGTTTCCAGTGCTATAACTCCTCCATCAAACAAGTTGTAGCCTCCAAAATTAACTTTTCCACACCTTACAAACAGGACATAACTTACAAACAGCAACTGCACTTCCCTGCATCTGGCATAATGTAATAAACCAAGATGTCACCTCTTTTCAGGTGACTATATGGGGGCTTTCAGAAGCTTGTCCAAATTCCCACAGTGAGAAAACTGGCAAAAGAACTCAGGGGGAACTTTTTTTAAATGTAACCCTGTACTCAGACATTTAGAAATATGTCCTCCCAGTGTCCATTGCTAGATAATTTGGTCAAAATTAACACTTCAGGCAATTGTTTTTCAAGTGATTGGGGCTTTGTAAGGAAAAATAGCTTGCCTGTAATTATCTTAACAATGAAAATTAAAATTCACATTCTCCTGGTCATCACTTTCCCCTCTCAGCTTTAGTGATAATCAAAATAATGAGATAAATAGTTTGGGGGCCATTCTTGAGAAAATGAGTAAAAAACATCCTAAGAAAATGGATAAGAAACAGATTTTTATCAAAGTTAATGTTTAGCGACTACAACTTCCATTATGTTACAGTCCTCATGTTAGCTGTATGGGATACAGGAAGTTGTAATTTAAAAAGTAACAGAACTGAACAAGGTTATATTCTGTTCACAGAAACACAGTGTTAGTCTGGAATATCAGTATCCAAAGGACTCTTGTAGCACCTTTGAAACTGTGTGAAAAAATTTGTACCATAAGCTGTTGTAGACTTGGGGGTCATTCACACTTATTTTTTGGAATGAAGAGAGTTCACATCTCTGTGCCGATTCAGAACCGAATTTACCACAACTGAATTTCTCCATGCCATTTTAACCCTGTTGCTGTTCACATTTGCCATAACTTCTATTTAAAATGGAGGCACCTCTCTTTCCAGGAACAATGCAGTGCAATCCAAATTTCTTTGGTAGTGTGGTCACACTACTGAAGATGCACATCGTTGTGGCTCTTAAAAAAAGAACCACTAAGGGGTCCAGTGCCAAATGAACCAGTTTAAGTGGGCTCTTTGGTTAAGCCCCCCCTTTCAAACTGCATTGAGTGCTGTAGGGGCAAGTGTGAACTTCACAGAAGTTTCCATTATTTCTATTGTGTGAATGGGCCCAGGTTTACTTCCTCAGATGCATAGAGTGAACTGGTGCCCAGAAAGAACCTTTATAATCAGGCTGTATAGCCCTAGAAATACAAAAAGTGTGAGTATGGGGATGAGGCTATAAGTTGAATTATAATGATAGTCCGTTGAGGGACAAAGGCGGGATGAAAGATGTAGCCTAAGGCCAGGTTGGGTGGATGGCCATATGAATGGTGGAGGGAGTTTTGGAATATGGTGTATGTAGGCTGGGAACCAGAAAGGCAATATACTGAACTGGCGAAGAGTGCCCTCATGAGGCTGGTGTGTTAATCAGTGTTATGTGTCCGGAATGCTGCCAACACACACTCACATGGCTGATAAAAGCCTGCTTGGCAAAAGGTAAACACGCTGAGCTGCCAAGAAGCAGTTCCTCCAGCAACAATGCCAAACAAAGTCCAAAGAGAGTATGCCACAAGCCAGTCTAAAGTTCAGGATTACAGAAAGCAATACAACCAGTCCAGTCCGAGGTCAAGAATTCCAGAGGTCAACAAGTCCGGTTCAAGGTCAAGAATTCAAAGGCAGTCAAAGGTCTAGAGAAGGCAAGGAGTCAGATCCAGCAGCATTCACTTAATAAGAACGAATAGTCTCTGACAAGAGCTCAGCGTCTGCCAAATGTCTTATATCTAGCTCCCTTATCACAGCTGCTGATTGCCTAATGAGCGTTTCTCAGCAAGTCTCTTGGAACACCGAAGGTATGCCTTTTCTGATCACCTCTGGCTGAAGGTAAGAACCTCAATGCTCTGCTGCTCTATGTCTCCCAAGTCTGGCACCTACTGGGGAAGGCTGGGCTGTTGAGCCTCAGGCTCCACTGGAGGAGAGCCCACAGAGCTAGAGTCTGGCTGAGCCAAATCCACTGGGACCTGGCAGGGCAGAACTGGGGCCTGGCACAGCTTCAGGTTCCTCCTGTACCTGAGGAGCCAAGTCCTCCAAGTCATCCTCTGAGTCCTCCTCATGGCTGGCCATGATAACATGTGTAGTGTGCTAGGAAGCCATTGTCTCTGTTCAACCCACTGTTGATGGACTGGAGTTCGTGGATATATTCTAATTCATTTCATTCTCTTTCCATACACTCAGTATAGTGAGCTATTGGTAGTAATTGGTACACAGAAACACTTTTTCCTGAAACATCAAAAGGTTCCTGGCTTTCAGTATATCCCTTCCCAAATTCCATAAGAACATCCTTTAAAAAAAAAAAAACAGAGACCGTAAATATTGGATGCAGTTGTGTCCACAGATCTCAGGAGGCTTTAAAATTTAGAGGCAACTTCCACCGACCAAAAAAATGACCTCACCAGAAAGGAATAAAGGACTCTTGTAAAGGTCAATTATAAATGGGTTTCCATTCAGAGCCTTTCCTATCTTTTCCAGCATGCTTACTTATAGAAGAGAAAGCCAGTGCATATTTCTATGCTTAATTCACTTTACATTTTAATCCTTATAGCTGACCTTTAGCTGAATGCATATTTAGGCAGAGTGGACCAACTCTCCCCCACAAAACCTGACAGTAATTTAAGCATCAGCAATCTGCTATTACCAGTAGAGCTTGAAATATAACATTTTTTTCCTTCACCTGCCAATTCAGCTTCTGAATCCCAGCATAACACGATGGCCGTACTAACTGTGTGTGCGTCATTGACACACTGGGTAGAATACTTCAAACCTATTAAAGATTCCTTGCAGCTCCAATGTGAAAGCCTTGAGTACTGGTACATGTGTGGGTTTGAGAACTGAGCAGTTACCTTGTGAAAAGTAGCAACTCTTTCACCTCCAGGATTGCATTTTAAATTTTCACTAGATTATTTTATAAAAAGCCTTTTTCAAATTCCCACTTAATTCATCATTATCCGCTGCCACTCCTTTCAACACATGCCTTGTAATTTCAAATCTTCTCCAAATTATTCTAAACTAAAAATCTGTATCTTTTAAGAGGTTTTCTTTTCCTTTCTTTTTTTACACATTCATACCTTCACAAAGAGGGAGGCATATTAACTAAAAAAAGTCTGCAAAAATGGAAAAGAGGGTGAGTAGATGTGTGCAGAAAAAAAATAAGGGGGAAACAAACACAACATAATTTAGCAACTGATTCTCAATCCTTTTTTACTTTGCATTTGAGAAGAAAGTTCCCATAATTTGTCTCTTTTTTCTGTACCTTGATTTTTGTATGTTATTTCTTGAGTGATTGCCAGAATCACCTACTCTAACAATACTATATCTAGGACTGGCTTTATCTCCTCATTTATGCAAGATCTGCCTTTTCACAACCAGAACTGCTCTTTTGATCCAAGCCTGTCCATTCCTCATATTCCATATAGTAGAAGATCAAACAATGTTTCTGATGATTATATGCATCCTACCAGATGTTTATATGCAGATGAAATTACAATACTAATGCCTTGATAGGGATGTGGAAATAGAACTTCTCTTTCAAGTTTGCACCAACTGGATCACAGGTGGCAGATACAGCCATCTAAATGAAGGCCATTAGTTTTTCATCTGTCTGGACTAGATGATTATCAGGTACTCCGCTATTAAAGTGGCTAGACTGCCATCCTCCTTGCTTTCTTTCTGTAGGCAGTTGAAGACGTTTTTGGACACCAACTGCTTATGGGGAAAGAGCTTTTAATAATATGTTATATTGTCTATTTTGTTGTTGCTTTTTAATGGTCATATTTTAAGAACTGAATGGATAATTTAACTTTTGTATGTGGGATGTGAATTTGTATTTGTATCTGCTTTAACCTTTAAGTTTGGGGGAAAGGACAGAGCAATCAGCAAACCCATTCAGCTCTTTCTTTCTTTCTTTCTTTCTTTCTTCCTTCCTTCCTTCCTTCCTTCCTTCCTTCCTTTTTTTCTTTGCAGCATTAACCTGTGTCTTACATATGCCTGAGTCTACACTCCTTTTCCCATGGGAAATCTCCCTATATTCCAAAGGTCATCATGACCTCTCAAACATGCTTGGCTCCAGATATGAAAATATGAAGATCTCAAATATAACACAGGGTATGCAGGGTACACTAACAGGATAGTTTAGGTAAGAGATGACCTGGACATGATTGAGAGTTTTTGCCATGGGAGAAGTGAAGAAGGGCCATATTTTGCACTGTTGGTAAAGCAGGTGGTAAGACCCACATATGGCATGTTGCCACAGAATGCCCACCAAAACACCATGGACTTATCAAACCCCTCAGCAGACCTCTCACCTCCAGTATTTTTAATGGCCAGTTAGAGGGTACAATATAACACTTTGCTATCCATTCAAGTCAATTGTCAATTATTCTTAAACCAGCCATGATATTTTGGTGAACGAAGCAGAAAATCCCATTCCTGACAATAAATATACAATAATACCAAACAGATAATTTGAAATTTGCTACCAATTTACTGCCCTTTTGTGGTACCCAAAATCTACTGCCTGAAAGGGTTGCTTCACCTTGCCTAAGGGTAGGACCAGCCTCAATTTCAGGCAAGATCTCTACTCAGGGATGCATGAGAAGGAGCAAAACACACCCTTTGCCTGAGCTACGTGCATGTCCTCATCAACAGGGCAGCAGTTCAATCACTTTGTAGGATGTTGCAAGAGCTTTTACCACCAGTCGTGGGCTCCACATCTTCCACTTCATTGGGGAATACAAGACAAGTAAGGAAGTGACAAAGCAGCATTTCATGCTACCTGAAAAACATTTCACAATCTTCAGTTGTAACATACTGACTTGAGTAGCTTGTCTTTGGTGGCTGCTGGCAAGAAAGTCAGCCTGATTTAGCAAGACAGGAAAGGAGCTTGGGCTAGAGGCAGAAATACCAGAAGTTTCTTTTAGAAGGTAATATACTTCAGAGCTTTTTTTTTTTTTTTAAATGCAAGCTGTAACAAATTGTTTGACTTATATATCCTGCTTTATCTTAGGCTGTCAACTGAATATCCATACACTCCGGCAGCATTTGAACCCCTAAAATGGTATAGTCCCAATCCCAATGTGAATGGAAACAAGATGAAATTTCTGTTAACCGGTCTCCTGGTTAACTATCAAGTCCGCTTGTGACATATACAGAAGTCATAGAATCATAGACTTATAGAACTGGAAGAGACTGCAAGGACCATCCAGTCCAACCCCTTGCCATGCAGGAAATCCAAATCAAAGCATCCCCGACAGATGGCCATCTAGCTTCTGTTTAAAGACTTCCAAGGAGGGAGACTCTACTACACTCCGAGGGAGTGTGTTCCACTGTTGGACAGCCGTTACTGTCAGGAAGTTCCTCCTAATGTTGAGGTGGAATCTCTTTTGCTGTAGCTTGCATTTATTGCTCCAGGTCCTAGTCTCTGGAGCAGCAGAAAACATGCTTGCTCCCTCCTTAATATGACATCTCTTCAAATATTTAAACAGGGCTATCATATCACCTCCTAATCTTCTCTTCTCCAGGCTGAACATCCCCAGCTCCCTAAGTTATTCCTCATAGGGCATGGTTTCCAGACCCTTAACCATTTTAGTCACTCTCTTTTGAACACGCTCCAGTTCAGTGTGCAATTCTGATAAAGTGAGCTGGAGTCCATACAAACTGATGCCAAATAAAACATGCTAATCTTCAGGGTGCCAGTTGACTCTTCAACATAGTCCCTTCTCCTGGAAATATCCAAGTGAGGACATTTTTTCCCAACCAAATCTTCTAGTTGGTAATTTACACTGAACTGATTTGTGGACTAAGGCCAGTTCTACCACTAGGGATATCCAGGGGTAGCCTTGTTGGCCATCCAAAATCCAAAATCCAGTAACATCCCAAATCCATATTAGAGTGATACCTTTACTGGCCAAACAAAATGCACAAAATACATCATGGAAGTTTTCAAAGCTTCACGGGCTTCTTCATCAGACAAAGATGTTAAAAATCATATAGGAGAAATAAAAATATGATAATGTTAGAGTCACAAGCCTCCACACTCCCTAGAGACTTTGGGGCACCTGGGAGCAATTTATTTTATTTTTTGTGTTGTGGGTGCAGTCCTCCAAGATATCCTGATGGGTAGAGTGCCCTCCTAGCTTCCCACAGTTGCCCACTCTGCGGTAACTGTAATTTATAAAGAAAATGAAAAACTTCTCTGCCAAGTTGGAGCAATGGTTAATTTCTAAGTAAGTTCCCAAGTTCCATCCTGTAGAGGGGAACCATTATAGCATGACCACAAGTCTTCCCAGAAACATCTGGTTGATCATGTTAGATAGCAAAGTGCTAGACTTGGCAGATTTCTTGTCTGATCTGGCCAGTCTTTTCTCTTCTTAAGTGCTTAGGCTATACATAATAGTATTCTCACTCAAAAATGTATGTTATATATCGAGTTATGCAAGTTTGAAGTGTTACAGATTAATTGCAATTGGAATCAGCCATTTTATTCCTGGCATAAAGGAGAGATACACATGATCCACTAATTTCATTAATTAATAGCCCACTGCATGATTTGGCCTGTATAACTTCCCCATATATAACTGAATGTTTTTTTTAATTTTAATTTCTTTATTAACAAAGCCAATAAACATTAATAGACCAATCAAACCCACAGAACAAAACAACCAAAGAAATACAAAACAACTAATACACAGGAATTAAAATTTGACTTCCTTCTTCCCTCTATCAGCTTTCTAAGTTAATATATAATTTCTCCTCTCTATTCTTCATCTATACTTCATTTTTAACTTCTAATTACAGTAATAAGAACTATTAACTTTTCTTTCATAATCACAAATTATAATAAAAATAATATGAACTAAAATACCTTGTATTTTAAATCCTGCACAACAGATATCTCCTCTTTGCTGATTAATATACTCTATAAATGGATTCCACGTTTTCTTAAACATTTCCACTGAATTATTTCTTACCAAGTCTGACAGTTTATCTAAAGAGGCCAATTCCATAACCTTTTCTAACCAATCTAAGTATGTTGGTATTTTGTTGGTTTTCCACTTCCTTGCAATGACAAGTCTATAACTAAATACTTATAAATCACATTGATTTCCATGAAGCATAGGACTCATTCACACAGCTGTTTTTGACTTCTTAAAAGTGACGCTAGTGAGACTGATGAAGAGAATTAGCTATATTCTTTACAAGTATTTTTTTAAAGTGTCTGTGTGGTTAGTATTTGAAAATTAATCCTTATTCACAGCTAGTGAGGGCTGCGCAATTGAGCTAGTTGAATCTGAAATAAGGGAACAAATTAAGCTGATTCAAATTAGCCTGAGTTGGTTTTGGATCAAACTGGCAGGTTGTCTTGCAACAATGTGCAATGGCACCACATGTGTAACTTCACTTTTGTAACCTTTAACTGTGTATGGCCATGATGTATTTGTCAAAGATGCTGCCTAATGGTGTAAGGGAATTTATGCATGAATAAGATGCCAATGAAATTCCAGCTAGTGAATAAGCTTTTAGGCACTGAAGTGGGGAAGAGGTTTCTTTTAAGAAGTTAACTTTCCAAGCACTGGTGTGAGCATCTGGGAGATATCAATGCTACATCTCCTTCCTGCACCAGCATCCAGAAACTGGGTTAACTCTTGCATTGGAAGTTGGTCCATGGCATCCCACTCCCTGTTCTGACTTTTTCTCAGCAGTGCATGAAAGTGGAGGCCTGCCCCAGATCCCACCATCAAGGTCAAACTAGAGCTGAGCATCAGAGGGCTTGGGAGTCATTCAGTCTAATGAAACAATATGAATGTCAAATGGCATTGATTGCCTGTCTGTCTCATCTTGTCAAGTCATCTGGATTGCAAGTCAGAGAAACCTGTTTATCATTACAGAAAGAGTCTTTGGCACGGGCTGCAAATGGTTTCCACACATGAGCCTTGCAGGAGAAAAATTAGCATCCAGAAATCTTCTCCGTGTGTGCAAAGTGCTCCTGTATACACCTCAGCTTGCAGGAGGCTTTGTGACTTCGCAGGCACGTACACATGCGGGCAATCACAAGAGATTTATTGTCTGTGGCACATAAAGCTTTCTCTAGCACACCCCTGCTTGCGTGTTATTGCAGAGATTCTACCAGCAAGGAGGAAGGACATAACAAATTTACAGTGTTAAGAGAGTATATTTTGATTTCTCAGTGCTGCAGAGAATATAGCTTGCAAAATATGGCAAAGGGCATTAAAAGTGGAGTCAGAACCAGAGAGGGGAGGCAGGGCACCCTTCAACCATGTACAGAAGAGGATCCTTGAAAAAGGGGAAGGCTTCCATGGATAACCTTTAGATCTATTTACTATCTTGCTGATGCAAGCATCAAAGGCCAGGACTTTGCCTGATCACCAGTGCCTTTAACGCAACCATTCCCAACCTCAGCCTCAATCCTTTTTATCCATGGCCACTGGGCATGTTGACAGAGGATTTTAGGAGTTGCAGTACCTCAGCACTGAGTGTTTTATTGCTTTACCTCTTGCAGTTGCCCAGTTAACAATCCATTAGTAGGGATTTGACTAGAGCTAACAGCTTCTGACACAGGCTCCAACTGTCTCAATTTGGCAGGGGCTATCCTGGATGTTCCAGTTTTTCTGTCTTGCTTCAACTTTCCCTTTTGTCTTCAGCTCACTGTTACTTCCATTTCTGCAAAGACTGAAATTTGCACTCAACTCAGTGGAAGGAGAGGGGATGAAGAGAATCTTGTCCTTCCCAGTAGGCTTAGGCAAAAGCAGACTGTGGTAGTCTTTCCTAAGCTGTGTATTCTTCCTCATTCCTAACATTTGCTATCTTGACCACCCTCTCTTATTGCTTGGCTATATGGGTCTTGGCTTTCATATGCAAAACATTGGAGAATGTATTATTATTATTATTATTATTATTATTATTATTATTATTATTATATTGTATTTTAGGCTGCTTTTCTTTAAAAGTAAGTGTACAATTTTTAAAACTTAACAAAAAGACTTTGGCTTAAGCAGAATTATCTTTCCTGAAAGCAGAACATATTGCTTTAAAACGTTACAGACCATTAACAAACTAGCAATGAAGAGATCCCTGAATTAGTTTACAGATGCCTGGATGTTTATACCTTTGAAGATTTATGACCAGTGTTACAATTATCTTTCTCACTAAAACATTTCACTGGTCCCACCTACCTCTCACTTCTGTGATTTTGCATATATGCCTGACATCTAAATACTGCACTCCACAAATGCATTTTGAGGAAGTGGACTGTAATCCATGGAAGCTCTTGGTAAAATACAATGGTTGCACAGGATTTTCCCTTCCTGGTCTTCCTTTCCTTTCCTTTGCACTTACATACCATCTTTGTGGGTCTTTTTAATGTTTCTATGGCTGAAGCAATCACTACAGGTCTCCTGTGAAAAAAGCAGCCCTCTCTGCTGGATGGAATAGAAGTCACATTTGGCAGCTGGTTTAACAGGGATTGTGGATTCATGCTAACAGCACAATACAACAAACTTATGCAAAGCAGACTGTTCTCTCTGCTTACCAGAATCATCTCTGCTATTTTCCTCAGCCCACATAAAATGTGGATACTAGCTTGAGAATCACAGGGCTGTGATTAGTAAAAAGTGTGATTGTTTCTAGGATGGGGGTGGAAAGTAAGGGAAGAAAATAAGATTCAGGAAGCAGTTGGCATTGAGCTGTTCAGTGAATTACTTACTTAAATCAGGAAGACTCTTAAATTGATTTATAACCAGGTCAGTGGTTGGTTTGAGCGAGGATTTCTCATTTCCTTACTCTCTAGCACAACACAAAGTCTCCAGCTAGATTTCTAAGAGTTTTTATGACATGATTCACCCATTTAACATTTGGAGCTCAATCTTTAAATTTGTGAAATTTAATATAACCCCATTCCTTTTAAACATCTGGATGCTTTCATTGGAGACAAAACAGAAGGGCAATCATTTATTGTCTCACATAAGGAGAAGAAAACAGATCTTTGCATGCAAGTTATTAGTGAAATATGTTAATGCAAAACATTCAAAATCAAAACACAACTTCTTAGGCTGGAAATTCAGGCTACATTTATTAACAAGAGCCTTAAGCGAGGAAAGACAAAGTTAGATGAGAAAGCAAGACAGAACAATTTACAGTTAACCCTACAGCCAGAAGATACAGGAAACCCTTCATCCTCCTGACTTCAACATTACAGCAGGCAGTCAGAACCAGCAAAAAAGAAGGGGTTGATGCCAGTGTCTCAGCACAATAGTACACTTCAGTCGTTCCCCATTTATTCCAAGGCCCATCTACACATGGGCAGGCCTTGCAACTGCAGGAAAAATATAAATTACTTGTCTGATAAAACTCAATGGCACTCTTTATGCCCATCATCTGGATAAGGTTTGTTTATGGTAAGACATCCTGCCTCAGAGAGGTGTCTTCCAGAGCTTAAGGCTGGCCAAGACATTTTGTTACCTGAAGTGACACGATCCCACCTCATCCCACATATAGAAGATAGCAGACTGGTGGTTTCATTCCCCCCCCCCCCCCACTAGCAATGGGTTACTGGTCTGTGTGGAATTTCACAAAGTTACATGTTTGGAATACAACTCTCTCAACTCCCAGGGAGGACCACCAGAGGATATACTGGCTCAAGGATTTGTGGGGTTATGATCCAAAAAGTATGATTTCCAAACTTATCCTCTGCCATGTCTGAGGTGGCAGGTTAGTTTAAAGGACCCAGAACAGTTATGTAATACAGTATGTACAACTCTTTCTTGCATCAACCCGAAACAGTGAGGGACTTTGGGAGGAGCAGCCAGGCAGGAGGTAGATATTGCTGCTGCATATCATCTGCTGCCTTATCTGTCTCATAAGGTTGGTAATCATTATCATTATCTTTCAAAAAAAGGAGTGCTCCCAACAAGTTTCAGAGGGATAGCCATGTTAATCTGTTCAGCACAAAGTTTGGATATTTAGCTCTTCAAAGTAATTTTTTGATGTTGGGGAACTTGCATATGTGGCAGGCAGAGCAAAATAAATGGCCTGTTTTAAGCTGCCAGTTGTTATCTATCACTGCTCTCCTTTGCTGGAGATCACTGACAATCCTCCCAATTATATTTCAGATAAAGGACCTTTGATGCATATACTGGTTCAGTGAAAGGACAAAATGGCATTAAAACAAGTGAACATCAAGGGAATTTAGACTCATAACCTGAAATTAATTACAGATATTCTGAGGAAAATCTTGGAACAGTGTGTTGCTGTTGCGCACACAAAGAAAGCTTGAATGTAGCATACTCCTAAGACTCACAGCCTTAGAAGGAAATACAATGCATGGCTTACTCTGATGATAATTCCACTGTGTTTAATGGGGCTTACTCACAAGAAAATGCATGCACAGAATTGCAGCACATTTGCAAGGATTGTTACTGCCATCTGCTGGGGGGTTTCAGATTTATTCCAGAAACAAAAACTATACTATTTCAAATGTAAAAGCATATACCAAAGGTGAAATAGAAACTATTTTATTTGTAAAATAATTTTAAAAAGTGCAAGAACAGTTTTAAACTCTGTAGAGCCTTCTTAGTCATTTGGACATTAAAAATAGTTGCCTATATTAATTTTGAATATTTAAACCTCATTTTAGATTTAACCGAGTTCCTTTGCCAAAAATACATTTCCTTTCCCACCAGGATTAGGCAAGCAAATCCATACTAAAAATATCACCAGTGAGGGTTTCCATTTCCCCCAGTTCAGCAAAATGTAGCTTTATCAATAATATAAATAATAATGCAAAACAGGAGATGATTTATTTTGGTGAGTTAGTGTGAAGTTCTGTTTTGGACATTGCTCATGGCAAATTATTTACGTCCTGGCTCATTTCTGCTTCACCAACCTACATAAACAAGTGTGCGTGTGTTATTGAGTAGCTGGTCAATAAATGAACTACAACAATGGGATATATTGTAGGTAATTTAGAAATGTAGAGATTCTGTGGACTGTATCTTGTATCATGTCTCCCTTACAACTCCCCCCCCCCCAAGACTTGTGGAACATTATTTACTCCCAAAGTCCTTTTCTGTAACAAAGTAAAGCATGGGACCAGTATGATATAGTTCTTTGAGTACTGGTCTAGGACCCTGGAAGACAAGGATCAGCCATGAAAACCCTGTGGATGACTTTAGGCAAGTGATATTTTTGCAGCCTTTGTGCCTTAAAGTTCTCTGATGCATAGTGACTGGAGTTTATCAGAAAAGGGAAATTCTGAACGCAATCATGGGGTTTAACGTTATTGTGTGATAACCCACTACACACAAATTTGGGCAATGGGAAGTCAGTTCGAACACAATCATGTGATTTCACATTATTGCATGGTAGACTGCCACACACAAATTCGGGCAATGGGTATGCTATTTTCGGGCAATGGGAAGCCAGTTTGAATGCTATGCAAATTCACGTAATTGCGCTAAACTAGCAATTTTAAGTGAATGCATTCTGGCCCCACTTTCTTTTCATTCAAATTTGAGACAAATTGCTCCCGTTTGATAAACTCCTCTATCTAAGGCTTGCTTTTCCTTGGTGAGATTTATTCAGGTGTTTGCCATCACATTCTATTTGCTCCCAGCCTTAGAGGAAGGCAATAGAAAACCTAATCTAAATAAATCTTGTAAACAAACATACAGAAAAACAAAAGTAAGAATAAAAACAAACAGAAAACCCCACTCCACTGTAGGGTTGACTTGAAGGTACATCACAATAAAACAAAGTCAAAGTACATATATTTCATTGTATCATATGTATTTCCCCAAAGGCTACATCGCCTTACCCCAATACTGTCGTTTGCTGGTTACCCAGATTTTGTAAAATCCCCCCCCCCCAAAACTAATCATATTTGTGGGCAGTAAGAGCTTTGAGCTAAAATATGATAGTATTTTTGATCTTTTGTATCTGGTCCTGCAACTTCACTGAAATGGAGGGGTGAACCCGAAACTTTTCTGAATTTGGTCCTTAGATCAAACGTTCCTTGCCTTTCCTTTATAGCAGAGGTGAGGATCATGCAATCCCCACATAATTGCAACACCCAGCATTCCTCAACCTTGGCGAAGGTGGCTAGAGTCGCTGGGACTTGCTGCCCAACTATATCTGAGGGCTGCATTATTCCCACCCCTGCAGTCCAAGGCTTATTAATTCTATTATTTCTAAAATGTCGTGTATGTAACTCAAGGTACCTGTGGCTCCCCAGATGTTGTAGATCTTTATCTCTCTCATCACGCTTGACAATTGGTCATGCTGCCAATGGAATATGGAGTCCAGGAACACAGGCTCCCGGTCTCTGAAGCAGATGTTGTGGTATCACTATTATGATTACTGTTACTTTTTTGTATTCCATTTGTAATGGATCATTATGACTATACTGGTGTACAAAAGTATTTCGGGCCTTTGGGGCCAGTACCTAAAACATTGCTGTATTTCCGATATATAGCCAATGCCCAAGCACCTTACCAAGAAATGTGCCACACTCTTGTCAGTGTTCTTCAGTAGGTTGAACAGCCATATTACATGTTAATTGTATATCTATTTTTAAATTCTTTCCATTTAAAATATTTTAAGGTGAGGAAAAATTAATGGGATAAAATCAGGCTGCATCCAAATGACAAAAAGTTTTATTTGTACCTATCAGATAAGAATGTGAACCTGGGAGCTATCAGATAAGAATGTGAACCTGGGAGGTCCAGATCTCAAATCCTGTCTCACCCACAAACTCACTAGGTGGCCATAGGCAAGCCATTATTCACTCTTGTGTGTTTTGAAGAACACACCCTGCACTGCAATATGAGATGAGAATACTGACTCACCCATAAGGAGTGGCTACTATCGTTACTGAGATATTAACATGTTGTCTTTTGAACATCTGGAATGTGCTGAGACATACATCATGTTGTATCATCATGTTGTGCATGTGGAAGATCCCAGGTTCAGTCTCACAACAACATCAGGTTTCTAAGTAGCTCCTGTTAGATGGGAAAACTTCTGCCAGAGTCCCTAGACTGCCACTGCTGTCCTGAATATGCAACACTGTAAACCATTGGTTTGGTTAAGTATAAAAGACAACTGCATTGGTGTGAAATACTACTATAGTTACCATATAGACCTGTGCCTTTGTTTGCTTGAAGAATATGTTTGCAATGAACAAATTGGTGACCTCACAAAATTGAAAGATTTTGTGCTGGAGTTTAGGAGAAAATTGACCACATCCCAAAATAGGACTTGTTAATCATAGGCAATATGAATGCAAAACCGGGATGGATAGCAAAAACAAAAGCGTAAGAAAATTTGGCTTAGAATCAATAAATGAAGCAGGAGAGCAACTGACTGAATTTTGCAAAGCCAACAGTTTGCTCATTACAAACACATTCTTCAAGCAACCAATGGCAACTGTATAAATAGACATCATATGATAGCCAATATAGAAATCAAACAGATTACATAACTGGAAGATGAAGAAACTCCATTATATCTATAAAAAAAAAGAACAGGAGCAGATCATGGCACAATGAAGCACTTAAATAAAAAACTGAGTAAAGCTAAATAACACCAAACCAACCATCATGCCAAAATACAACTTGAAAAACATCCCTGTAGAATGTAAAGATAATGCAAAAAACAGATTAACCCTATTAAGTCTAATTGACTGGAAGCCAGAAGAACTCTGGACTGAAGACAGAGACATTGTCAGGGAAGAATACAAAAGCACGCTGTAGCCAAAAAGAAACAGAAACTTTAAATCAGTGGAGGAAGAAGTGTCATGATATCAATGTAAAGTTTAAATAAAGTATATTTAATTTCAACAATAAAGGCTGATAACTTAGACCATGAGTAATGTGCATTCTTTCTTATTTGTACTTACTTTTTTTTTATAAAGAAACATGCAATATAACAAACCTTAGAGCAAACCAGAAAGCAACACTGCCTTCTCAAAAGCTGTGTCCCATCTGGTTCTGTTATCCATCCAGTAGTGTGTAATAAAGGTCAAAGACTGGGACTGCACTGCAGCTTTACAGACATCCTCCAAGGGCACACTACTCAGAAAAGTAGAGGATGTTGCCACAGCCCTGGTAGAAAGAGTTTGAACCCGAGCTGGAGGAATCTTCCCCAACAGTTCATAATAACACAAGTGAATGGTAGCAGTAACCCATTTAGAAAACTGCAGAGCAATCACAGGGAGTCCCATCTTTGGTTCTGAGTAGCACAAAAAAAATCTCTTGGAGCGTCTAGAACCCACACTTATGTCCACATAGAAAGCCAGGGCCCTTTGGACATTGAGGGTGTGCAGGTGGTGGTGTCCATGGTTGGGCCTGGGGCCAGAGTAAGCAGTACGATGTCCTGGCCAAGATGGAAGAAAGAAACCACCTTAGGTAGAAAGGCGATATCAGGACGGAGTACCACCTTGTTCTTATGGAAGTGTAAGTAGGGCTGGTCTACACGCAGGGCACATATCTCGCTTGCTCGCTGAGCAGAGGTGATGGCCACAAGGAAAGCAGTTTTCCATGTCAGGAATCTTAAGTCCATCATGAACATGGTCTCGAAGGGCTTTATGGAAAGACAGGAAAGTACCAACTCTAGGCTCCATACTGGGGTCAGTACCAAGGATAGAGAATCTTTAAAGAAGGAAGGGCGGCCATCAAACTGGTAATGGGAACAAATGGCAGCCAGATAACACTTGAGGCCCTTTGTTCCATATGAGGCAAGACTTTCTTGTAGAGCAGCTTCTGGGCAGCTAGGATAACTGTCCATATCGAGTGAGGTAAGGCCTCTAGGGACGGATTCTCCAGGCCACAAGGGGAAGAGTGTTGATGTCTGGATGATGGACCTGACCCTTGTGGAGAGTTAGAAGGTCAGGACAGGAGGAAACTGGTAAAACTCTCTCCTGGATAGGGGCAAACCACTGTCTTGGCCACTACTGGGTAACGAGAATGGCATTGGAGTAGTCCACTCACATTTTGGCTGTGACCTTGGTGATGAGTGGGAAGAGGGGAAAGGTGTATAGCATCCTCCTCGATCACTCAAACAGAAATGCATCTCCCCAGGAGCCTGGTGACGGAGTCCTGGAGAAGAATTGTTGGCAGTGACAGCTGAGGTGCACTGCAAATAGGTCAATAACAGGCATGCCCCATTTGCAAAACAAGTTTGATACAGTGTCGGGATGGAGACGCCATTCATGGCACAAGCCTAAGGACCTGTTGAGCTCGTTTGTGGGGTCGTTTTCCTCCCCAGGGAGGTAGACAACTTGCATTATTTTCCTTGGGATGCATCAGTCCCATATGCGGAAGGTGATATTCAGAAGCATCCGGGATCGTGTCCCTCCTTGCTTGTTGAAGTAATACATGACAGCGGTGTTGCCTGTTAGTAGAAGCACAAACGGTTCTGAAGAAGGGTCTCAAAGACTTTGAGAGCTTTTTCAACTGCCAGCATCTTGAGTGCACTGACGTGGCCCATCAATGCATTCAAGGACCATTTGGCACACCTTTTAAATGAGGTTGACCAGGAAGCCATCCGAACTTTCTGAATGTAAATTTCTTCCAGCCAAGCAAGAAAAGCTGTAGTCTAGAAACAATCTAAAGGTTGCTTGATCAAACAGCAATCACAAGTCCCAAATTCTGAAGAACAGTCAAACAATTCAAGGTCCATTAACAAGAACAAGCAATTAGAGCAAGCACAGTTCCTTCTAAGCTGCTGGTGAGGTGGATGAAAGGAACTGAGAAAGGGCGGGAAGATTCGGGACTTATATAGGGGATGGGCGGAGCTACTGATAAAAAGTCTTCCCTAGTGATTACAGAAGGTTCCAAAGCTAACTGCGTAAGCGCAGAATAATCCACTTGTGTGATTCACAGAGACCACGAGTAAGAACAAGAGAATTTCCCCTTAAGATTTAAGAAATGAAAGAGAAATTTAAACCAAGAGTATCATAGAATAATAGAATTGGAAGAGACCACAAGGGCCATCCAGTACAACCCCCTGCCATGCAGGAAATCTCAATCAAAGCATCCCTGACAAATGGCCATCCAGCCTCTGTTTAAAGACCTCCAGGGAAGGTCTCCACTAAACTCTGAGGGAGTGCATTCCACTGTCGAACAGCCCTTACTGACAGGAAGTTCCTCCTAATGTTGAGATGGAATCTCTTTTCCTGTAGCTTGCATCCATTGTTCCGGGTCCGGTTCTCTGGAGCAGCAGAAAACAAGCTTGCTCCCTCCTCAATGTGACATCCCTTCAAGTATTTAAACAGGGCTATCATATCACCTCTTAACCTTCTCTTCTCCAGGCTAAACATCCCCAGCTCCCTAAGTTGTTCCTCATAGGGTATGGTTTCCAGACCCTTCACCATTTTAGTCGCCCTCATTTTGACACACTCGTTTCTCAACATCCTTTTTTAAATTGTGGTGCCCAGAACTGGACACAGTATTCCAGATGGGGCTTGACCAGAGCAGAATAGAGTGGGACTATTACTTCCCTTGATCTAAAAACTATACTTCTATTGATGCAGCCTAAAATGGCCTTGTTAGCTGCCGCATTGCACTTTTGATTCATGTTCAACTTGTGATCTACTTGGACTCCCAGATCCCTTTCACATGTAGTCTCATTCAGCCAGGTGTCATCCAGCCTATATCTGTTCATTTCATTTTTCCTCCCTAAGTGCAGTACCTTGCATTTCTCTGTGCTGAAATTCATTTTGTTAGTTTTGGCCAGCTTTCTAGTTTGCTCAGGTCATTTTGAATTTTGATCCTGTCCTCTGGAGTATTCGCTACTCCTTTGGTGTCATCTGCAGAATTGATAAGTATGCCCCCAATTCTGTCATCCAAATCATTGATAAAGATACTGAATAGCACTGGGCCCAGGCCAGAACCTTGTGGGACCCCACTGCTCACTTCTCTCCAGGATGAAAAGGAGCTATTATTGAGCACCCTTTGGATTTGGCGGGTCAACCAATTACAAATCCATGTAACAGTTACATTGTCTAGCGCACATTTCACTAGCTTATTTGCAAGAATGTCATGGGGAACGCTGTCAAATGCCTTACTGAAATCAAGATATACTAGATCCACAGCATTCCTTTCATCTACCAAGCTGGTAATTTTAACAAAAAAAGAGATTAGATTTGTCTGGCATGACTTATTTTTCTGAAACCCATGTTATAGGGATGTTCTACAACAGGGTGGTACACTCCCCCTGGGGGGCAGTGGAAAGATCCAGGTAGGTGGTGAAGAAAAAAGGGGCAGTGGGGGGGGGGAGCTTCAGTCAAAGTATTAGCATGCAAAAAAGACAGTGGGAACTAGCAGCCTTTACGACCATGGTAAGGATGAATGGCATGTGGCACTAGTGGAGAAGTGGTGGCAAAAAAAAGAACTTCCACATTTGATATCCTGCTTAAGCTTTATGAGCTTTGCTAGGACTGGGCTAGCAAGTTGGAACTGCATTGCTGCTCCTCTGCTTCTTTTGTTTGACAGGCTGAGAAAAAAGGTAGCAGAAGAAACAATATGCAAAGAGATCTTGTAGCACCTTTGAGACTGAAAGAGAGTTGTTGATAGTATGAGCTTTCATAGACTTGAGCCTACTTCCTAGATGCATTGTGTAGAGGAAGTAGGCTAAAGTCTATGATAGCTCATGCTACCAACTTCTTTGTTTCATTTAGTCTCAAAGGTGCTACAAGATCTCCTTGCATACTGGTTTAAACACTAACATGGCTTTGTCTTTGAGAAGAAATAACGTTTGTGCCAGGGGGAGGGGGAATGACTTGAAGTTGTGGGGAAGAAATAGCTCTGGGGAAAGCGTGGAAGGAGTATCCAGGGTTGATTCTTCACTTGCCTTGATTCTTCACCTTTCTCACTGGGATGAAAGCTGGAAAGCTGGCTGTGCTCCTCTCTGCCTCAATGAAGAAGGATTGAGAGTCCTTTATCACTGGGGAGAAGCTTATCCTTTTGTATCCTTATCACTTGGGACTAGCAACTGAGCAGCCGGTTAAGGAGTGAACAAGAAGCTTCCTTTACACACCAGCCAAGGTTGGTGAGGGCAAGAGGCTGCTTGAACCCTTTGCACCTGGTTAACCTGGGAGCCTGGACTGCTGCCAGTGCTGTATTGGCACATGAAGGGCTAAGGAAGAAAAGGATAGCTGGGGAAGGCTGAGGTAAACGCCACTGGCCAGGTGGTTGATGCACAAACAGTAGACCTACTATCAAGAAACAGGTGTTAAGGGAGCACACTATCCTTGTTGTCCAAGAGCAAAGGAGATAGTAGGCCAAAAAACCTTTGGGGACCACTGCTCTACTTATTACATGACCAAATACAAATAAAAAGATGGTGGAAACAATACATGGAAGAACTATATAAAAGAGATGAAAGGATGACAAATTCAAAGAGAATAAACATTTGAAAATGAATCTCTAATTTTAGAAAGTGATGTGGACGCTGCATTCAAAGCACTTGGGAGGAAATAAATCACCAGGAACAGATGGGATGTCATTAGAGCTGCTTCACTCTACAGAGACAGAATCTACTTTAAGGAATATCAACAATTTAAGATATGCAGATGATACCATACTACCAGCACAAAATAGCCAAGACTTTGAACGATTACTGAGGCAAGACAAGGAAGAAAGTGCAAAGGCTGGTTTACAATGGAATTTAAAGAAAACAAAAATAATGACCACAGATTATTTACATAACTTTAAAGTACATGAAAATAATGAAATAGTTCAAGATTTTTCATACCTTGGCTCAGTCCTTAATCAGAATGGAGACTGCAATATTAACAATCAATTAATAAACAATTAAATAATCACATAGGTGAATGCTTCTCAATTTATGCCCTTTGAGGATCAAGAGCAGAGGATATATCCTCAGGACATTTTACATGTTACTCTTCATATATAAAGTAAGTGTGAAACATGCAGGATACATATGTATTTATTCAAAATTCTTGTATGTGAGAAAGTAAAGGTAAACAGAAAATCACAGACAACAAAATGAAAAAGTTTTTTTTATTTCATTGTTTCGTCACTGTCAATACTGTCCATGTCAATGCAATATATTGCAAACAAATCCCCTCAGGGTTTCCCAGTTTTAAACAACTACAATATTTACAGACTGTTTCCAGCAACACACTCGCAGATACACGCACACACGCACACAAAATACACATACCCTATCCCTGGCAAGATCTCTATACGCTGGTTGATGTAAAATATATATATTCCGTTTTCCAAGTTCCAATAATTTGACCCTCCACCCTCTATTTATTCATTAGCAGTTCATTGTCAGGCTAAGTTTCGTAAGGATGCCAAAGTTTAACCTTCAAGCTATATGATTTCCATCTGTTGAAGTCATAAGCAGAGCGACTTTATTGGGTTGTGTGAATGCACAGTAGAAATATTTAAATAGCATGTATTTTTAAAAAGTGCTCGCCTATGAAGCTTTTTGGAGCAGCCATCTTAAAAATAGCCTTTAAAAATGGGTGAAAACTATTCAAGGGGAGTAGCTCCCACCAAGGTGTTATGTACCCACCATCATTTTACTAAGGCACATATTAAATACTGCTATAACTTCTTATGCTGTCTAGCATCACAGAGCAAAGGGTATTTGACACCAAGTAAGGCCAGACAAGTAGAAACCTATATAATAGGTAAAGAATTCCCTTAATAAAATCAGGTATATAATACCATGGTGGCTTAACCCCATACTTTATATGAAGTATCTCTATATGCTCTGAAATTTTCTTCTATGTATACTACTCCACTTGGTTGAGATATTTCCTTTCTTTAAGGGCTTGAACAGAAAGACCCACATTGATGGGTTACTATTTAGTCTCATTATTAGGGATTCCACTGTCTGCTTTGGTAATATTTTGCCCTAAAGCACCATTCGTTGGCTTCTGCCATACTATTCCAGAGGTACATCTATTCAGTATTATTACATATTTTTGTGACCATTAGCTCCTCAGCACCAAGACTGAGAGGTAAAACCATGACAGAATTAAAAGCAGAAACATGCCATGTGCTCTTATAATGGGCACCCATTTTAAAAAGCTTCTCTCGTCACCTACCGAGAACACTTTTCCATTTCCAAGTTGACAAGGAAGGATTCAATTCACTACTCTGATATTTGGTGTGTGCAGAATCATTTGTTCTGTAACAAAATCAAAGCATTTCAAAATGAGGTAAGGAAAGATTCTGATTTCTTTCCCCAGGATATTCAACTGGGCAGTTATCAAAGCTTTTGCATTTAAAGATCAACTCTAGTATTGTAGTCAGGTTATAAAATATAGATTTAAAGATATCAACTGTACGAAGACAAATTTCCATAAAGTATTCCTAGATATGTATATTAGCAGAAACTAACCTTAGTGTGAGAAATTAATCTATACTAATGGATCATGAGGTGCATACAATATTGAGAACAGAATAACAAAGATTTCTGAAGTTTTAGGAATTCAAAAACAGATTGCATATCTTGTTGGACAAATTATAATATAACCACAGAAATGCTGGATGATATTGTAGCTTCATATAATGAAAGCTGTGTAGCATTTTTTTTCATTTTGGTTTAAAAGCTGACCTAATACAGTGAATAAAAACAAATGAGTTTTGCGCATAAACTCTATATCAATTAAGTAGGTGGTCATACAAAAACCAAGTATCCCAGAGCTTGATTCCCAAATTAATGGGATATGGTCAAGTTAAGAAACCTGAGGATGAGCGATTGAACAGTAGAACCCATACTGATGGGTTAATGGGTCTCACAAATAGTAATTCTACTGCTTGCATTTTGTCCTAAGGAACTGTTCAAGGGCTTCTGCCATATGAATTTACGTATCTTCTTGCAGACATTCGCTGCAAGCTAGATGGATTTTATATACTGGTATATCCAAAATCAATGCTTCCAACCAAATTATAAATGGATTCAAATGTTAAATACTAAAACCTATACCTGAAGTCTTGAACTTACACACTTACTCTCTAAGTTTTACATTTTAATCCCAAATGAGAGAGAACATTTGATTCACAGAAGGATGATGTCAGAAAAGCGAAATACCTTGTTTTCAGAGTAATCTAATATAGACAGTCCTTGCCTCATTTAAGCCAAAACTAAAAAAAGGGTAATGATAGATTTAATTGTGTAAGAAACTAACCATTATTATCTTAAAAGGATGGTTGCCTTTTCCTTGTGAGTTTCTTGGGAAACTCAAGATGCAAGTGATAAAAGAACAAATATGTAGTTGGCAGGCGAGAAGGGAACAAAGAATGATCTATTAAAACATAGAAGCTGGTTTCACTTCATGCCTGTATAATAATGAAAACATCAATAGTCAGGTGCTAAATTGAAGACATCAAGCCATTCATGTGATTAACTGATGCACAGAGGCAGCACTCCAGCTCAGCAAAGCAATATTTTAAAAGATCTTCTTACATTCATGTATGTAACCTCTTTTCCAAAATAAGCTTGTGATTTTACACGCATGGCAAGTCGTATTTGCAGCAGTGAAACCCAGTGTATTGGGAAAATAAAACAATGTTCAACTTATTGCTACTTTACGTAGTCCAAAGTCCCCCCCCCCAAATAGCACTGGGCTATTACTTCAAATTTCTTTGAATGATACAAAATTTCAGCTCCTTCACTAGATGTACTATGTTTTTGATTTAACTGCAATGCCTCCCTTGCATGATCACCCATGAATCATTTTAACTTAATAGTGAGAACATTAAAGAGGAGAGAAGATGGCTGCTTCTAAAAGCTGCAACTATAGACTGTATTCCAGTTTACATGAAGAAAACCATCACTACATATACATCTTTTCATGACTGTGGCAAAAAAGTCATAGAAGCAGCAAGTTATGGAATATGCTGTGGCTTCTGCTCCCTGTCCCAATGCTGTGTAAGTAACTTGTTTCCCTGAAAACACACTAAAAAACCCCTCAAACACGGTAAAACCTAAGATATGTAACATAAATCATCTTCACAGTTATACTCAAAACTACAGTTATTGTAGAATATATAATAGCTGAAAATAAAATTCAAGTCACAAAAAAATAATAATGACTAAAGGGAGCTAAAAGGCGAAATGGTATGATCATCAGGCGGTGCATTCTCTATTTTGATCTAATAATAAAAAAGTCACGTTGTTTCACCTGATTGAATATGCTAAGAAGTCCCAACACAGAGATAAAGCCACAATACCATTAAAAAGAAGAAGAACAACAAAACTGGGCCCATCCAGTTTTCCTTACAAAAAGTAAGTTTCTTCCAAAGGATGCTAGTAATGTATTTTTGCTGGCACCCAATTGGAAACCAGTCAAAGAGAGAAAAAGAAAAAGCACAATTGTGTGATTGGGCCTACATAAAACTGTGAAATTGCTGCACCTTTGCACCATCGCTTTTTAAAATGAAGAACAGAAATATCTGATGTTTTATTCTATAATTATTTATACTCCATCATATATTGTGAATAGGATAGTATGAATGCACAGATGTGCAATATAATGTATTAAACAACAACAACAACAAAATGAATCAATGGCACATTTCCTATCATCAATATGAATATGGAGTGGGAGAGGGTTAATCCCAAAGGCAATTTAAATAATTGTATTTTCTTCTTTTAATATATTTATATACATATTATATATATATAAATAAATGTTCTGAGGGATCTCAGATTTTTTAGTGCATTGCCATAAAAAATTAGTGCAGTTTTTTTCCCCATTGATTTTTTTAACTCACAAGGAATAAGAATCTAAGTCTGGTCACACTTACTATGAACGAATCCTCAATTCTGCTTTACACTGAACTCAAACTTTGTATGCTACTCAGTAATTTTAAAAGGAAAGAACAAACAGATTCTACATTACTGTGACAACACATGGCCATTTTTGGCAAAACAATTTTTAAAAAATGAGATGTTCCTTTTAAAAACTAAAATGTGGGATTCTTTCAAAGCATTGCAATGCATAAAATAAAATACAAAACAAAGATATGTTGTGTTTACCCTTCATGCACAAAGTTTTCCTCAGCAGCTAATTTGAAAAATACCAGAAAAAGGCCCTCCTATTTATTTCGGCCAGAGGCTGACACACCCATTGAGTTGTTTTTCAAGTCTTTTCCTATTACTTGAGGCATCAGAAGCATCCTCTTGAGATTCCCACCTCATTTTTAAATCTTTTGGAAATGGACAAGAAGTCAACTATGAAAAGCACGTCATACTTCAGCCCCTAGTTCCAGGACTCCAGTTTCAATCACAGCAACATATTTGTCTTCAATCTGGACCAGCAGTATGGTTTTGTCTATGTGAGATCTACTTCCTGGATCTCTGCTGCAAGGCACCCAACGGTGAATCACCTAGGCATCAGTCAAGAAAAGAGGAGATTTTTTTTAAGTGGTGAATATAATTTTCATCATTCTGCTATACAGCATTTCATGATAAAACAATGATCCAGATTGGATGATCAGATCCTAATCTTCTCTCTGCATAATGGATGGGGAAAGTGTAGAAAGTTCAACCACTCCAGCCAAGCCTAACCAGGCATGAGGGATTGTGGGAGATATAGTAGGAGAATATCTGGAAGTTCACAACTCTACTATTGATGGTGAGGGGAAATGAAATTAGGCTTCTATGTTTCACAATACAGTATGTCTATCATACTGCAGAGTGGGTTTCACTGATATACCATCTCAACACAGAATAACAGGAACACTGGACTTACTTGTGAGAAGTTTATTTTTAGTTATGGGGTGGAGACATCCTAACAAGTAAGTCCAGTAGGCAGGAAATTGATTTCGAGGCAGTCAACAAGAGGAGCAACCCCCCCCCCCCCCACTTATCCCTCAGTCTGTGTTATAACCAAGATATAAATCTTCCAATATTCTTCAATACATATAACACATTAACAGAAGAAAGGGGGATAAGGAGTGAAGACATGCAACATATAACTAACTACCACAGGACGAGAGAGCCAGTCACACCTTCAACTGCCTCTAGACCGTCCTCTCTGCCTGCAGTGGAACCTTCCACAGGACGAGAGAGCCATTAACACCTTCAACTGCCTCTAGACCGTCCTCCCTGCCTGCAGTGGAACCTTCCACAGTCTATCTGCCTTGGTCCAGGCCTCGGAGGTGGAGAACTGCTGGACCTGATCCCATTCCCCACCACCACTCCCTTTTCCTTTTGTGTCGTGTCTTCTTAGATTGTGAGCCTGAGGGCAGGGAACCGTCTTACTAAAAGATTGTATGTACAGCGCTGTGTAAATTTACAGCGTTTTATAAATTAAGGATGATAATAATAATAATAATAATACCAGACTAACTACTATCATCTGATTACCACCACTTCAATGATACCACATACCACTTTTATTCCTCAGGTCATCACCGAAAAGAAACATCTCATAGATAAGACCAATGCTCCTTTTTCTGTTGATGGGGATGGAGACATCCTGATGTGGGGTCCCGAAGGATGCCTCCACAGAACTGATAGCTTCCAAGTATAGTGTCATACAAAATGTGGAGGATGATGCCCATGTTGCTGCCCTACAGATATCTATAATGGGTACATTTGTGGACAAGGTAGCAAAGGTGGCGCCATTATAAATGGAGTGAGCGACCACCATCCTTGGCAATGAGCTCCCCAATACTGAATGGTATAGGCCCTAATCCATTGTGATGTGATCCTTGGTCAGATGTAGGCAGAACAATTGGAATACAGTCTCTTGAGCTCTGTGGAAGGTGGTGTTGACCTTGGGAGTGAATCTTAGTACAGTATTGATCTTAGATACTAAGATCTAATCTTAGTTTTGTCAAATCTTGATGGAAAATGCATTACTCTTTCCTCACTGACAGCACTCCCAGTTCCAATATTCTTCTAACTGATTTGATTGCTACTAGAAACAGTACCTTCTATGTCTATAATTTCAGGGAAGCCTCCTTCAGTGGCTTGAACAGTCTGATAGCACAATGTGTAAGTCCAAATTTCTCTGAAGATGCCAGCCACAGATGCTGGCGAAACGTCAGAAAGAAACTCTGCTAGAACATGGCCACACAGCCCGAAAAACCCACAAAAACCCAAATTTGGGTACCTGCATATTGTTGGGCATTTTATCAGTGTGGCTGCTCTAAGAAAACTCATGACATATGGATATGTAAATATCTGCTTTGCTTTCAACAGCAGCAGTGCCAAGGCAATTACTGTCCCTTTTATCCTTAGAGTATTTGGGCAGAGTCCTTTATCCAACCTTTCCTGTAAAAATCATAACAGGGTACACACTGTGAATAGTTTATACCCTTCCTTTTATTCCATCTGACAAATGCCCTATAGGTATATTCATAGATTCTCCTGTTAATGTGTGTCTACCATTTTATGGTCAATGCCGTTGGTCAGTAATTTTTCTGTTCAATCTCCACACGTGTAGGTTGAGCCACGCCAGATCTGGGTGACATATCTGCCCTTGGATGATCAAATCTTCTCGTTGCTAATTGAAAGTGTCCCTGCTTGTCATATCTTCCATCTCTGCCACAAAAGGAGCCATATCTGGCCCTATATCCTTGAAAGCAATAGCCTTCAGTCATCTTTTTGAATGAAAAAGGCAGTGCTTTCATCTTGTCTCTGGTCTCTACTACTACCAAGTGTAGTGACTCCCCAAAGAGTTTGCCTCCTGTAGAGGGGGAGAATGTAAGGTTTTGCTCTGAGTGTGCATTGACCATCCAGTTCCTCAACAAGATCTACCTTCTAACTGGGAGGGCAGCAGTTTGCACTCTGGCGCTAAACAGCAATAATAATAGCAGTTACTTTTCTATACCGCTTTATAGTGTTAAGCACTCTCTAAGCGGTTTACAATGTGTTTCATTGCCCCCGTCAAGTGGGGTGCTCATTTTACCAATTTACAAAAGGAAAGAAGGCTCGTAATGTTTTGGCTGCAGTACCGGCATTTAACCATTGTGTCACCAGTGTTCCTTATTGCACAGTGTTCAGGGTGGCATCTGCTGAAAAAGAAGCCACCTTGAGAAATTTGTTCCTATTTGCCCTATCTCAATTTAGTATTCCCTGTAGGGACCTCCGCAATTAGATCCTTCGCCCAGACTAAGATAACTCTCGAGAACATTGCAATTGTTGATGCTGCTCTAATGGAGAGGAGGATGTTTTGTATGATCTCTTCACAGCAGTATCTGCTCTTTTTTCCTTGAGTATTTTTAGGGCACCCTTGTCATCTCTAGCATATACCAAGGATGAGACCAGAGCTGAAACTGGGGCATCCACTAGTGGGACTTGTAGTTTTGCTAGGACCTGCTGTGGCAGGTTGTAGGGAACTTGTACTGCATTTAGAATGGCCTAATAGGTCTCTTTTCTTTTCCTGGATAAGTTTCTATAGCTTTTGGATACAAGCTAGCTTCAAAATGTGTCACGAAACCAAAGTATTTGGAGCTAGCTGAAAAGTAGTTGGTCAATGGGTGGGACTTCAAGTGCTTTGTTAATTGGGATCTTCTTAGTGCTTTTGTTTATTTTTAAACATGAAGCATATGCACTCCTGTGCTGTATATTCAACATGATCTTTAAAACCAAAGAGCCTCTTCCCAGAGTCTACTGTGGACTTGAAACTTACATGGCCTTCCATGCCTTCCTGAGGACTCCAATCTTTCCAGCTGTTCCTTCCAGCTTTTAACCTTATCATTTCATCTGGCCACTGAAGCTCTTTTCTTTTAGACAAGTTGATCCCTTCCAGTACTTGGCTGGTATCAATTATCTGCAACATAAAAAGTTTCACATTTTGAAAATGTATTCATTTAAAACAGGTTTGGAGCATCTAATGTTCTTGGTTTCTGACTTCCATCAGCCCTAGACCAACATGGTCATGCATGGGAGATGTTGTCTAACATTGCCTGAAGGGTCACAGGTACCCCAGCCCTGATTTAAAGGTACAGTGGGCTCTCTCCTTACACAGATCCCCCTGCGTAAGGGAAAATCCGCCTATGTGCGATCCCCATAGGAAATAATAGGGCGCATGCATGTGGGGCATCATTTGCTTTCCTCCCCAAGCAGTTTCCACGTAAGATGGAAGCCACGTAAAATGCATCTGCGCATGGCGTGGGCGCACTGTAAATTAAACCTCTTCCCTCCTCAGTTATAGGAGAATGTACTCCTCTCCTGAGACAATACCACATCAGAACTGTATGATTTAATGTTCCCTTCTATTATTTATTATTATTATTATTATATTTTTATTAAGTTTTGACATTTTAAAAATATATTTTGAGTACATCTATTACATTTCGTAGTTATTAGAGTTTTCTATTATCATCCTTCCTCGGATTTCTATCAAGATCGTATTTACAGTATAGTACATTGTCGCTTTCTCTTTCCCTTAGTATTTTTACTAAAACATTTGTTCTTTATAAGTATACATCTTTACTTCCAATTTATTTTAAACATCTTTTCAATGATTAGTTCACGTTCAATCATCTTCTTTTAATTTCAATTATTATATACTGATATCAAGTCAAATGATTTTTCTTTTCCCCCTATCTTCTTTTCTACATAGTTTAATTGTAGATGATAGTAGAGTAGGTTCCTTCTTCTTTCATGTAGTTTAACCATGGTTCCAGTCCTTCTTAAATTTATTTGTTGGGCTTTTATTTAACCATCCAGTTAATTTATCTACTTCCATGTATTCGTACATTTTCAGTGTCCATGTATTTATATCAGGAGTCTGGTCTGTTTTCCACATGGAGGCCAAAAATATCCTGGCTGCACAGATCATATAAAATATTAATTTCCCGTGTTTCCTTTCAAGCTCATTATCTTCCACCATATTTAAAAGGTACATCTTTGGATCTTTCATAATATTCATTTTGAAAACTTTTTGCATCCTCTGATGTATTTCCACCCAGAACTGGTTGACCTTTTTGCATTTCCACCAACAGTAGACCCAGATTCCCTTTTCTTCCTTACACTTCCAGCATTTATTTTGGCAATTCTTTGACATTTTTGATATTATTTCCGGTGTTAAATGACATCTGTATTGCATTTTGACAAGATTCTTTTGTAAGGCATAATTTTTTGTATATTTTAATCTTCTTGTCCAATTCTTTTCCCACTGTGAGAGTTTTTTAATTTTATTTTTAAAGTATATAACCACTTTTACATACATGTTTACAATATGCACTTTCTAAAACAAATGTTACAATGTTTGCATTAATATGTTCTTTACCATAAACAAGCTTAGACTTTATACTTACTTCTTTTTCTAAAATAAAACTTCCCTCCTTTTAGAACTTACTTGCTTATTGCGTATGCACCTGTTAATCTTAAAAATAAGAATCAATGTAATTGGTATCTTCATCTTTTCTCTAGTTTGTAAACTTTTCTATCTAGGTTACTGCTTGTTTGCTTATGATTACGTATTCTCTATTGAACCTTATAGATATATTTTTCAATTCCCAGCTCATCATCTTTTTTTCCCCCCTTGAGTAATCCTATTCTGTAAATTCACTAATACTTGTTACCGTCTAGCTCCTCTTTTGACCAATTTTTCCTGCGTTTGTTTGTAACCTTTAGTTATTATCTTTGATAATTTACTGAGCTTGTTTCTCCTTTTTCAAATTTGCTACCTCCTTTATCTCTTGCCCTTACCAAATATGAGAGGTCTACTACGATCTCCTATAATAGGTCTTATTATCTCTTTTTATATAATCATAGATTTCGTTTGTACATACAGTACACTTGAAGATAACAGACAGAACCCATTATTACATAATATAACATATAGTCTTCATTGTATACATTGCCATTTGGATTTCAAGAATTTATAGAAGTTTTCCCAACATTGTGAGGCTTCTTCTTCTGTTTTGTCCTTCATCCATGCTTTCAATCTGTCCATTTCAGCCGTTTCATACAGTTTAATAAGCCATCGCTCTAATGTTGGTAATTCTGTATTTTTCCAAAGTCTTGCATAGGTTATTCTTGCACAGGCAAATGCACTGTGAGAGTTGAATGTTTTGGCCTAAATCTTGAGCCCACCTGCTCATACAATTTTTTATGCTTTCCTCTTCCAGTTCTTGTTTCAGTAGCAGTTGGTAAATTTTTGAAATCTCTCAGGTTCCTTCTTGCTTAATAATCTTTTCAAATTCTAATTTGCCTTTCCCTATCCCACTCACTCTCTTATCTTGATCGAATCTCTCTTTTATTCTTCTGTATAGGAACCAATTACAGATATACCCCTCCTGGAATAGTTCTTCTTCTGTTTTTAATCTTCTTTGATTATTTTCAAATTTGATTAGGCCTTCATATGTTGGCCATTTTTCGCATGACAGCTTTTCATTTTTAAAGAGAGCTTCATTTATGGATACCCATAGAGGGATTTGGGGGAACCACCTCTTTCTTATTTTCTTCCACACATGATAAATTGATTTTCTTATAAAATGGTTATTAAATTCTTTATTTACTTTGTCTTTTTCATAAAACAAATATCCATGTAGACCATAAATCAATCCTGCACCTTCCAAATTTATTGTCTTGCTCTTTTTTAATCTTATCCAATCTAGCTTCCAAGTTAGAGTAGCGGCATAAGAGTATAACTTTAAATCGGGTAACGCGAGGCCTCATCTTTCTTTTATATCTTGAAGTAGCTTAATTTTAATCCTAGGTTTTTTCCCTTTCCAGATGAATTTAGTCATGTCTTTGTTCCATTTTAAAAAGAGAGCATCATTTGTTATAATTGGTAAATTTTGAAATAAGAATAACATCTTAGGGAGCACCATCATTTTGATAACCGACATCCGTCGGAACCAAGAAAGCTCCAATTTATTCCATTTCATTATATCTTTTTTTTAATTTCTGGTCATGCTTTTTCATAGTTATTTTTGAATAATTCTGTGTTTTTTGTTGTAAGCCAGATTCCAAGATACTTTACCTTCTTCACCATTTGAAAGTCTGATTTATTTTTTATTTTCTCTTTCTCATCTTCGAAAATATTCATAGCCAACATCTTTGTTTTATCTGTTGATTTGAAATCCTGAATATACGCCATACTCTTTTAATTTTGTCAATAAAGGATTAAGGCTTTCCCCTGGATTGCTCAGTGAAATAAGTAAGTCATCAGCAAAGGCCTTTGTTTTGTATTCCGATCCTTTAACCTTTACCCCTTCTATTTGTTTCTCTTCTCTTACTTGCACAAGGAGGGTTTCAATTACTATCAAAAATAGTAGAGGAGACAGGGGACACCCCCGCCTGACACCAATAGGGAATGTATCTGTCTTTCCCCCATTTATAACTATTTTGGCCTCTTGCTTTGTGTATTTTTTTTAATCCAATTTAGAAAATTTTCACCAGTGTCCACTTCTTTTAAGACTTTGATCATACACTGCCAATTCACCTTATCAAAAGTCTTTTCTGCGTCTAAAAAGATTAATAGCAAGTTTTTATCCAGATTTTTTTCATGGTACTCAATCAGATTAATTATGTTTCTTATGTTGTTTCTCATCTGTCTTCTAGGCAAAAAACCATTTTGGTCTTCATGAATCCAATCATTTAATACATTTTTTAATCTTTCAGCCAGGATTGTCATGAATGTTCCCTTCTATTATAACCCTCAATTTCCAAATTTTGCCACCAGTAATCTGTCAACACTAGGCACTTAATATGATAAATTTTGATATACATAGTAAAAAAAACCAACAACACACACACACCCAAATACTGCCAAACTCCTAATCTATCTATTGGTATTGTTGTTATGCCTTTGTTGGTGAATTGTGACCAATATTTATTAGTTAAATGCAAGGTCTTTATTTTTTCCATGGATGACGTTTCTGTAAATTATTAATTGCAGTAACAGCCTCCCCTCTTGCAATTTTTTAAAATGTCAGTTACATGCAACTTGTAGCTATTGTTAAGAGCAGAGGTAGGCAACCTTTTTGAACTGGGGGCCAGGTTGCTGTCCCTCAGACAACTGGGGGGCCGAATCCAAAAAATAAATAATTATTTTTTTTAAAAAAAAATTAAATATATAAATAAACCAGGACAAATGTAGGACAAAAATTTCAAATGGAAGACACTTTTTTAAAACAAAATGGAGGACACGTGAAAAAATTTGCAGATTTTTTAAAAAATGTTAATATAAATGCATGTTTCTGAGGCTTCTATAGACAATTGCCCCCCCAAAGGCCCCGGCGGCAATCGGCGGCAGGACCGGGCTGAGGCCGGTCCCAAGGCCTCGCCGGGCCGCATCCGGCCCGCGGGCCGCAGGTTGCCTACCCCTGGTTAAGAGAATAAGGAAATGCCAGTGAAGTGGGTTCTTGGTATCCACAGGGGTTTGGGTCCAGGATCCCTGCTCTCCCCCCCCTCCCCAGATACCAACATCTCTGGATGTTCAAGTCCCATTAAATACAATGGCATAGTAAAATGGTATTCTTATATAAAATGGCAAAATCAAGGTGTTTTTTTTTTTTTTTTGGAACACACACACACATTTTCAAGCTGTGGGTGGCTGAATGTATGGATAAATAATCCATGAATATGAAGGGCCAATTGTACTGTAAAAGTATATTACCTCCATGAAGCTATTATAGTAACAATCACAGCTTGAACTGACAATACTTTATTACAGTAAAGCATTAGGTGATCAAGTGCTGAATATATATCACTGACTAGTAATAAAAGCTGGTATTAAAAACAAAAACAGATAGGAAAAATTAGATCTATTTGTCCAGTTTATTCACCTGGATTCTGTAAACAACATCATCCCTTTTGGTTTGTGTGTGGCTTACAGGGCTCACATTTGTGCCTCCTTGCATATCAATAATATTATTCATTCCATCTGTCCCTAGAAAACCAACAAGAGCATGCTGTTTGCAGGCTGGGATGCTTTGGCTGGAGCTGCTTGAAGAAGGTAGGCCATGCTGCACATTGACAGCCCCTGTCTGGCTAGCAGGTTCCATTTGGTTCACCATAGACAGACGGGACTGGATGGATGATGGAAGGTTACGAAGGGAGAGCTGACTGGTGGAAGAGCGCCGGCAAGGCACAAAGCCAGTAGTGGAAGTGCGGAGGGATGAATGACGACTGCTGTAGCAATAGGATGACTGGCTGGCAACTGAGGCACGAGCAGGGGAATGTCTGACAAGGCTGGACTGTACAGAATGAGCACTATGGCTGGTGCCTAAAAATGAAATATATATAACTGTGAGAGCAGAGAATAAGTGCATGTTTGTCATATACTGTAGTATTATGTTAACCTTCTGTTGAGCAGTTCTTGCCTGGTCTAAAATTGATAAGCACCTTGGGAAGATTTTACATGCTTTAGATACAATGGTGCTGTGAGAAATTCAAAGTGCAGTCTTTATATAACAGAAGCTACCACCCCTTTTCTTCATTGGGGGGATGAACTATCTTGTAAATGGATGAATCTATGTTCTACATTTCAATCTACTTTCAATTATCATTCATAACAAACTAGGTTTCTCTTCTATGTTTTCTCTTCGGTCTGGTACACTTTATAATTCCCACTTCAATGCTGTTGCCCTGAACAGCAGGTGCCACCATGTTGTCAGTATTACTTGCCTTGATAATTGCCTAGATTGGGCACTTTTTTCCCCATACTACTGTGCTATGCTTTTGAGACACAGTACAGAATACGTACTCCGTGATCCATGTGGTAAAACATGGCAGACACACAACTCACTGCAGGTATTATAAGCAGTCACAAGGAATAAGTTAAAATATACTTGATTTGGCAACTATGATGTGTAAAACATCTTGTCCTTTACGGGATTAATAAAATGCAAATAGGCCACATGCTTTTCTAGTCACAAGATCATCTGGCAGGACAAACTGATCTTATATCTACTATTAAATTGCTATGTTAGGTTTAGTCCAATTAGTCAGTTACTTAAATTTAATGCTACTGCATGTATCCATCAAGAATTTATTACAGGATATCTGGGTTTCCTGTGTACATGCTCACTTCCATGTCAAACTCACCACCACCCACACCTACCTTCCTGTTCTACACTGCTAACATACAACCAAAGCAATAAAGGGTGGAGAGCCTGTGACCTTCTAGATGTTGAAAGTGCAACTTCCACGATCCTTAATCACTGGCCATGACAAGGATGATGGGAATAGCTTTTTAATATTTGAAAGGACACAAATTTCCTAGCCCCACAGTAAGGAATTCAAATATACCTTCTCTTATGCATTGGATCAGCCTTACCTAGAGTGGCAGGGTGAGAAGAGATAGGAGGATGCAGTCCTGCTCCAGGTGTCTGTCCAACAGCTGTATTCCCTCCCCCTCCTCCTTGAGATACGTTGCTCTGAGAGTCATTGGCAGTTGCGCTGTTACTTGTGCAAGAAGCTCCACCTCCAGCATCTGAGTCTTCAATGTTTCCTCCACTGTTGCAGCCAGCACCACAGCCTTTTCTTAACCTGAACATGATAGAAATCCAATAGAAAATGGACTAGCAGAAAGCAGGCACAGAGTTCTTTCAAAATTGTATAGGAAAAGCCATCTCCACCAAAATGCTTTGTAGCATCAAGTCTGAGTCCTTTGTAAATCACTCTGCCTAAGTTCTGGCTGCTGTTGTAGACAGAACAAGATGTGCAACATTGCAACATTGAAACACATATTGTTGAAGTAAGGAGCAGAATTCTGACATTAAAATACTACTCCATGTTGAATTTTAAATGGAATAAATAAGAAAAAGCTGAATGTCTCTAACAAACATTTATTATAATTTGCAGTATTGGACATCAATATAATTTTATATTTTAAAATACTATAAATGGAGAATTGCACATAACTGAACAAGTGCCAAATTTGATTTTATTCTGCAATTAAGCATATTGATTTCAAATAATGTGTTTATCCAGTTCTAGGTAAACAAGTTCCAGAACATTTCTGGATCGTCAGGAGATTTAGGAATTTTATGGTAAATTCATTTTGCACAGCAAGTTAGTGACTAAGATCAGCTAAGATTACCATACATACTCAACTATAAGTCGACCTCATGTATAAGTCGTGGACAAGTTTTGGGGGTAAAATTATGGATTTTGGTATGACTCGGGGATAAGTTGAGCATAAAATTTAGGGGCATGTAACAAAGGATATAAAGGACAAAGTTTACTGTCTTTATACAGAAATGTCTTTTTCAGATCCTTCTAAATCCAATTCTTCTCGGCATTCCTTTGAGGGGAAGCACCAAAGATATGCCACTACTACCATTTTTCCATCCAAGCTTTCAACAAGGCCAGAAGCAGCAACATGGTGGAAAGAGTAAAGGGCGTTGGTGCTCCCAGGAGTTCCAAAAGATAATCTCTTTTCTTTTGCAACTTTACTCAGAGAAGGGGAAGAGGTAAAAAACAATACTTACATTGACCCGTGGATAAGTCAACCCAGCTTTTGGGGATTTCTAGACTTATACATGAGTATATACATTATGCCCTCTGGGCAGAACTCATCCACACACAGCAGTTCATCTCTTTTTTTTGCATAGACAATATTCAAAGTGAGAAGGTACAGAACTTTCTGTACATACAGCTGGCTCTCTGTATCCACGAATTCTTTATCCATGGTTTCAAACATCCACGGCTTGAAAATATATTTTAAAAAATATAAATTCCAAAAAGCAAAATATGATTTTGATATTTTACGTAAGGGAAACAAATTTACTATTCACTGTATTTAATAGGACTTGAATATTCATGGATTTTGGTTGGGGATTGGAATCAAACCTCGGCAGATACCAAGGGTTCACTGTACCTAAAACTGTGTGATTTCTCTGTTACAGTTGGAACCATAATATGCATTTGCAAGAGAAGGGGAAATGGTGGAACAGAAAATTTAACTATGTAAACTACGGTGTATGCTGACGTATAAGTCTAGAAATTTAGGTCAAAAATTGACCCAAAAAACCTGAGTCGACTTATCCACAGGTCAGTGTAAGTCCTGTATCTTAACTCTTATTTATAAGAAACCATCCTCTGGGGAAAAGCAAGACTATAATCTGTCCTGGATGCACCTTCCCCCCCCCCCAAAAAAACCCCCCACAAAATCTCTCATCCATCCAGCCTTAAGAGTAAACACAAAGAGTTATGTCTGCTGGAATTTTGTAAGTTCTTTCATATTGTTTTACTCTGCTTCATCCTTTAGATCCTTTGCTATATGCCCCTAAATTTTACCCTCGACTTATCCACGGGTCATAGCAAAATCCATAATTTTGGCCCCAAAACTTACCCTCAACTTATACATGAGGTCAACTTATAGTCGCGTATATACGGTATGCTCTAATTGTAATGAACCTTAATAAGTCCCTTATAAGGGAGAAAGGCAGGACATAAGAAAATAAAACAACAACAATAATATCAACAAATGACCACTGAAGTCTCTTGCACTGCGCACCTATGCCATGTAGAGACTATGAAGCTCTTGATATTTCCCAAACTAATGGCACCTCCAAGAATTTCTTTGAGCTGCTCATGACTGTCTGAGTAAGAAGTAGTCAAAGGTGACACATAGATTGGATATCCAATAGGCTGATCACAAGATGAGTTTATCATGTTTCTCAAAGCTTGTTTGGCATTTTGGATGCTCCCTCTTTCTGGGTTCCGATTGCGCAAGAAGACCAGCTCCTGCTGCTGCCCAGCCCAAAGGCCACGCACACACTCCTTATTCACCTGAAGAGTTGAGAAAGTATGCCATATTAGAAAATTCAACGGGAAAATAAACATATGGCAGCATGCAGCAGGCATTCTGATCCTGTTGTAGTGCTTTTACAGTTACCTGAATGCAATGAGATCAATTCTGTCATTGTCAATTCTACCAGCAAAGTGTACAAATTGACAAGTGATGTTTAAAAAAGAAAAAAAGAAAGGAACAGAAAAAAACCCAACAACCTGCTAGCTATAATGAAACAAATTAACCAAGGCCAACTATCTTTTGTTGGCTATTTGCCTTTTGGTATTACAACCCACCCCTCTGTAAAAGCTGCAATTCTAAACACACTTGCTAGCATGCAAGTTTCACTGACCTGTCTTCTGAGTACAAATGTTTAGGAAAATGCTATTAAAGCTTTAATTTTTACTGAAGTGTTTAGTACTGTCTTATGCCAAATCTTTGCATCATTCATTTTATGGAAAGCAGTTATACACACACTGGCACTAAAAACCAAAACAATTTAACAGAAAGGCATTTCTTAACATTTGCCATTAATCCAACTCTTAATGGGTGGGGGGACACACAGCAAGACACAAGCTTAACAATTACATCTGAGGAAGCCGTCATGTTTGCCATACTTTTCCAAGATTTTTAAAACCTGTTTCCCCACAAAAAGTAACTTACTTTAATGACTCTGAAAATTAGATAGCGCTTGTTCAGCATGATAATTTTGTATTCATTAGTACCATCGTCCATCACATGGCGAAGGGCAAGCAGGGAGGGAGAATTGGAAAGGACAGCACTTCTCCAAGCAGGGTCCCCCTCATGAGCTATAACCAGATTTTGTTCATGGGATGTGATTGCTTCATAGAGAATGGTGGGGTCATCATATTCATCTGGAGAAGTGAAATGGTCCTAAATAGAGAAGTGGAATTGTTGTTTATTCAGATCTTCACTGTGATAAGGAGAGTGCTGCATTTTAATGACCACTAATATTAAGTACACAGCCTGTGTGATATGGTGGTTTGAATGTTGCAAATGTTGGGAGACAAGGGTTCAAATATCTGCTCAGTCATGGAAACCCACTTGGTGATCCCAGGCAAGTCACAATGTCTGATCCTTAAAGGAAGGCATTGGTAAACCTCCTCTGAGGAAATCTAGCCAAGAAAAAACTGTGATAGGTCTGCCATAGGTTAGAGTAAACACAGGAGGCATATCACCACCACCACCACCACCACCACGAACATTATGAAATTGCAATTATGATCTCATCACTCCCAAAAGTTAGTGCTATCTACATATATAAAACAACATTTTTGAGAGAGGATAATTTTTTAAAAGTGGATTTAAATGCATTAGAAGTTGATATCTATATGTAAGCAACAAGAACAGTTAAGGATTCCACACAAATCTTAGAGAAATACAGTAAGTCACAAAGTTACTTGTAAAAAAAACAAGTCCATTTTAGGCAGGGGAAGATTTTTTAAACTACAACCCTTCTGGAAAATCTATATCTAGATAGGCTCACCTAAATAAAGTGATAAAAGTTTCCTTAAAAAATGCTGGCATACTTGCTATGTAAAGACAAACAGAACACATTAACTAAGGACAACTCATATGAAAGTGCAGAATTGTGCCAATTCTTATTGTGCAATTTTGCCAGGCTGGCTTTTCCATTAAGTATCTTCTACGAATCTTCTCCATTTGGCCCATGAACTGAAGCTTTACAAAGGCATACCTCTATACAACAGCAAGGCAATAGCCCCTGCAAACAACTTAGGTTGAACTAATCTACTGTACTTGTAGCCCAATTCATGAGCAATCTTTATACCTGATGCAGTTTTAATGACATGCGTATTCCAGGTACCACCACTTTCCTCAGCAACTCCATGTCTGCAAAGATCCATTCATCTCGAATTGATGAAATACGAAAGTCTCCTTTAAACAATGCATGAAGTCCATACAGGAAAGATTCCAGATTACTGTTTAGTGGGGGAAAAAGACCCATTTATTATAGCAGGTATTCAAAATTTCATATTAGCAGAACATTTCCAATTCTGTGTTTAAAATGGCTAATGAGACTGTAACTACCATTACACATAAACTTAAACCAGGAGAAAAAAAAATAGTCCAACCCCCTGCCATGCAGGAATACATAATCAAAGCACCCCTAACAAATGGCCATCCAGCCTCTGTTTAAAAACTTCTAAAGAAGGAGACTCTACCAGAGTCCTAGGGAATGTACTCCACTGTCGAACAGTTCTTACATTATCTGCATTATCTGCTCTGTGTACAGAGGGGTGGGTTGTAACACCAAAAGGCAAATAGACATCTTCAGGTAACTCTGCATACAGAAACTTAAATTCTCCTCCTCCTTCGGTATTATTCTTACATATATTCAGTTATTGAAAAGAATGAAGTGGAATCTAAGGGCCCAAACAGAGAGGCCAAAATAAAGATGCTTCGGGTCACTTTGGAGGTATGCTGTTTAAATGATGCATGTGTCCTAAGAGGCCAGAAACCGCGCCAAAGCCATGCTCTCATCCTAAGGACTGGAGCGCAGCTTTGGCGCACCATCTTTTAAACAGCATACCTCCAAAGTGATCCGAAGCAGCTTTATTTTGGCCTGTCTATTTGGGCTCAAAGTCTTCTGATACCCTATTGTCTTCCTCTTCCTGTTATTCATTATCAGCGAGACTAGCAGTAAAAGCCCAAAACTGTGTTATGTAATTTTCACTGGAAAATAAGACTCTTGAAATGGCCTAGATGAGACTGCCTCTGCAATCCAATGCAAGATGTGAAGAATTTTTCTAAACAATTATTATTGGAAGCTAGGCTCATCATTTCCCTTCAACACTAAGCAAATTAATCATTTTCTTTACAACTTTCATATGCATGGAAATAATCAGCTGTTCAGATCTTCAGCTTGCTCCACACAAGCAGTTTGGGATATACATTTGCATACTAAAATCTTAAAGCAGGGAATAGGAAGACTTATGAAATGACATGATTCAAATGGCTTGATCTTTCTGTTCTTTCCGGTTCTGAAATAAGCACATTACCTAGCCATATGATGTGAAGCAGTTCCCAAAGCTCTCCGACCAAGAACACAGAGTCCATAGCAAAGAGTGACTAGGGAAGAATCTTTATCTGTGTTTAGAGGCTTCAAGTAGAGGAGAAAGTAAAAAAGATTGGATAAAACAAACAGGAAGTTACTACTGAAGGAAGAATTACATTTAGGTTTTACATATATCACAACCAGCTGCAAAGACATACAGCTGGCCCTCCTTATGCACAGATTTTTTATACACAGATTCAAGCATCCATGGCTTGAAAATATTCCAAAAAAGTATAAATTTCAAATATCAAACCTTGATTTTTCTATATAAGGGACACCATTTTGCTATGCCAATGTATTTAATGGGACTTGAGCATACACGGATCTTGTTATTCACTGAGGTTCCTGGAAACAAACCCAAGCGGATAACAAGGGTCTACTGTATTTTCATGACCAATTTCCCAACCCCTTAAGGGGAAAAAAAAAAAATTCTGTTCTTCAGAGAGGGAGGCTCTAGTTTGGGAGTGCACATCTTCACTTTATGAAGATGCCTTCTGGTTTGTTTTTATTATGATGTGTTATTTTACTGTACTATTTTATTTCACTTTAATGTATTACATATATTATAGTCTTTCCATGCCACTTGTACTCCACATGGTATCCTATAGCATGAAGGATGGTCAAAAATTATTTCAAATTAATTAGTAAATGAGGAAAGAAAAGTTTGGCTTAATACAAAATCATGTGTTTGTAGCTTTTAAAAAGCACTATTTGCCAGGACTTAAATGCTACTGGACTAGTAAGCCATCATATCTTCCCAGGAGCCTTGAATAATTAAAAAGTGCTTGCCTTTTCTCTCCGAGAGCAGCAATATTCTATCCAGTTGAGGTAAATGACACAAAAACTCTCTCTGGATATTCCTGCTAGCCGGTGGTCATAATCCTCATCAATATTAGGATTAAATGTAGGGTCCACATCAACATAATTTTGGTCTGCACACTGCTGCAGCCCTTCCTGCATTGTTTCATTTGATAACCATTCCTCTAGCTTTGGGGAGGATGTTACATAATAGATGATACCCTGCGAACACAAAAGGTTAAAGGCATTAACAGATGGATGTCTAACCACAGCTCTTTATGGTGATTTTATATGTCCCTGAAACACAAAGGGAGACGGAGCAAGGACATACTGTGAAACTGCTAAACCCATTTAATTAGTTTACCTATCATTTCCTGATTAGAACAGGGAGGGAAAGAGAATGAAAATGTCCTTTTCAGAAACTTGACACAAATGACATTTTGAAGACATTTAAAAGAGCAGAGCTGCAAAATATTTGGGTTGGTTTTTTTTACATTTGACTTTTGCAAGGTGCAGTTGGTGCTCAGACTGATGTTCTTCAAGTAATGTCCCTTTATGCTCACAAATTCATTTTAAGCCAGTTTTCCCCCCAGAGTTGTTGTTCTACTCCTCTCTGTTTGAAACTAACTAGAACAGTAGGTATGACTAAAACACAGCACAGATGTCAGAAAACGTAGGGAAACTACATTGTTACATATTTGTAAAGAGCAGCCAATTTTGCTTGGGTAACAGATTATTAGTTTTTTCCACATTCCTCCACAAATCTGAAAGATGATTCTTCACTCACAAGAAAATATGTGTTAGGTCTGGAACTATACCTTGACATAGTATGTAGTGAGTATTTTTCTCAGGTCAAATACTTGAAGCATGGAAGCAGCACTATTGTCCGTGATACTGTAGCCCTCCAAAACATACTTTGTGACCAGAACTTCCCAGGCCAGCCAACGTTGGCCAAAAGCAGCATTGAAAGACAGCATGTGAGGGATATGACCAGGTTCACAGCAACAAAACCCTTCATCTTCCTCTACACCCTCAGTGATAGCTTCTACTTCTCGTTGCTGACAATAAGTTCCTGAATTGAAAGAGGGGAACACTTGTACATGACATTAACAACTACAACATAAAGTAGACAAGTAATTAACATTTCTGTACACACTAAAGTGAAAAGAATGACAACTAAGGTATCCCCTTGAGTTCATGACTGAGTACAGTTGGAGACTTCTGACTCACATCTTAGATTTTTAATCTATGATGCCAGTCTAGTAGAAGAGATGCTAGAAATTACTTGAATAAGACGCAATCACCCCAAAATAACAACAGGCTACTTGTTCAAATGGTTTTTTTAAAAAACATAAGAGTGTTTTTAGCTATACAGTGTTTTAAACTGTCCTCAGAAGAGGAAGCCTGTTCAAATCCAATGTTTTTATTCAAATTGAAATAGTATTTTCTGAGATTTAAGATGCATATAGCATGATTAGAGCTAAGATTAATCAACTAGTTTTTAAAATTTCTGAAATATAAGGCAAATTAAGGGAGATTCATGGAAAGTTCATCCAGGTATTTCTTACCTCTAAATTCAAGCCCTCTAAGCTGGAAGGTAACCAAACCATTGCCTATCTCTATAATGTGTACTAGTGCATTGAGGTAGTCAGAAGCAAGAATAAAGCAGTCTCCAGTACTGTAGTTCCCCCATCTTCCAAGAAGCAGATCACCACACAGGCTGTGCTGAAGGGACCGAGACAGATGTTCATAAAAGATGGAATTCAAGTTATTGTCATCTGAACCTGCATGGAAATAATCCATATGTCATTAATCCCAAACCAAGAATGTAAATTCAAACCTACAGTTCTTCTGAAAGAGTCATCCTAAGCATAAAATAAGACTTGGCCTGACAATCAGTCTTATTTCTAAGTCAGTTTCTTCCTCCAATGAAATGAGAGGGAAACACCCAATTAATACTAATCCAGATATTACAAATTAACATACTTCCCATAGGCTAAATTCCTAGTACACATCAGTGTTACTTATACATAAATACTCATACAAATGTATATAAGTAGATCTTTTAATTTCCTTATGAAAACCAAATACAGGAGGGATTGCTTTTTACAAAATGTAATTATTAAACCGTACAAATTAATTTTTTACAAAATCTAATTACCATTCATAATCTGTAAATTGTACTTATAATTACACTTAAAATTACTTATAATTACTGAGAGGAATATGAAATCAAGTAAGTGCCATTACATATATCACCCAACAGGATCTTTTCTCTGATTTTAAGAATAGTTACCTGGATTCCTATCAAGCTGAGAAGCCAGTCTTGTGTTTGAGTGGTCCACTCGCTTTGTGCTAGAGAAAATTACAGAACATGAAGAGCTATATCATTTCTTGAGCAGCCTTGAAATGATGGCTACAGGGTGGTTAGCCCCTCTCTGCTCCACTTGCCCTTTTGCATCCCATTCTATGTGCCATGTATGTGCACGTTGCCTTTATCAAAAACTGGAGTGGGGGGTAGGGAATCTATACAAAAACTAGAGACCCTGTTGCATAGTCCCAATTGGCCACTATTACAGCCCTTAATGCTTTGTTTCACGTATACAGTATACTCATGTATAAATAAAAAAATTTATGCCAAATAATTAACCCAAAACACCTGGGATGACTTATACACGGGTCAATACAGTAATACAGTGGGGATCTGTTCCAGATTCCCTCCCCCTCCCCATATACCAAAAACAGTGGGACTTTAAGTTCGGTTGTGCCTAACGGCCAGGCGGGGGCTCAAAGTGGCTCACAATTTAAAAGAGTGATACAGTGGACCCTTGTTATACACTGGGGTGTGGTTCCAAGATCCCCCATGTATAACAAAATCCATGTATGCTCAAGTCCCATTAAATATAATGACATAGAAAAATGGTGTCCCTTATAAAAAATGGAAAATCAAGGTTTGATATTTGAAATTTATACTTTTTTGGAACATTTTCAAACCATGTATGCTTGAATCCATGTATAAGAAAGGCCAACTGTACAAATAAAATATGAGAGCTTGAAGGAATTGGAGGGGGGATAAGTAAAATAGACTCAAAATAGGCAAGTGGGCTCACCCCAAAAAGTCCTCCTTTGTTCCTGGGCTCCACATGTGAACTCTGGGGCCCCCAAACGTCTTCCAGAGTGCGCATTTTCCTCATCTCTTCTGCAGGGCTTCCCTAGGAGCCTGGAGGTAGCTGCTTTGCTTCTTGGGCAAGAGGATGCTGCAAAGTAGCTTGCATTTTTCAGGACAGGGTTTCTTCTTTCCTGTTGAAGTTGTACAGGTGTTTATTGATTTCAATGGCTTCCCTGTGCATTCTGACCCGATAGTTGTTGGCATGGTCCAGAATTTCAGTGTTTTCAAACAGCATTTTATGCCCAGAATGGTTTATAATACATTCTGTTACTTGTCCAGGAAAGCAGCCAAATGGCTGATAAGCCAGCTAGTTCTTAAACGAACAAACCCTCAGATAGCAGAGTCAGTGCAAGCAACACAGTCTTGGAGATTCAAAACAGTATCAGCAGAAGGATTACCAAAGAGTTGTCAGACGTTTCAAGATTCAAGGTATCAGATAGGCAGGTCGATAAGGCAGTCCAAGGTCAAGGTTTCCAGATAATCAAGATAGTCAGCAATCTAGGAAACAAGGATTTGTTCCAAGAAGCCACAGGAGCCAGAGATAGAGTCTTTCCTACAGAAAAGTCAGATAACCACTGGTGAAGAGGCACACATGCCCCAGCTGCCTAAATAGGTAAGCAGCAATCCTTCAAGTGTGTCTGATTACAAACGTGCTTCTGATAAAGCCTCTATGATCTTCGAAGGCCCTCTCTTTCAGCTCGACGCTCCCTGAAGTTAGGCACACTTCCCAGATCCTCCTCTATGTCCACAGCCTCGGCCCCAGGCAGACTTGGCCGCTGAACCTCTTGAGGGGCCACAGAGTCTGCTCCATCAGAGCTAGGACCTGCCTCAGGCTTCCCAATTACAGGTTCACATCCCAGGGCCTCTGGCTCATCCTCTGAGTCCTCCGAGCTGTCCGCCAGGCTGGGCATGACACTACTGCTGATTTTTCTGGCTGATTCAGTCTGCAGTCTCGCTTGTGTTCCTTGATTCATGTTTGGACTCTGTGTTTGGTGGTCCCTATGTAGACTTGTCCACAGCTGAATGGTATTTGGTAAACTCCTGCAGCCATGAGAGGGTCTCTTCTGTCCTTTGCTGATCGCAGCATTTGCTGGATTTTTTTTTTTTTTTTGTTAGTTTGTAGATTGTCTGGGGGTTCTGTTTCCTCACCATTTTCCCTATTCTGTCTCTGACTCTGATGTATGTTAAAATTACCTTCCCTTTGGTTGGTTGGTTGTCTTCACTCCTATTAGTTTTTCTGGGTCTGGCAGCCCTCCTGATGTCTGAGTTGGAGTAACCATTAGCCTGGGCTGCCCACCTGCCCACCCATCAAAGCCCCAAGACTGCTGGGAGGTGAACGACGCAGCATGTAGCCCTAGTAATGCAGGCTGCTTCTTCCACCCCCCCTCTAGGTCTAAGTGCCACGTAGTTCACCTCCGAACAGCCTGGGGGCTTCAGCAGGTGAGCAGCCCTGTCTCTTTCAGCTGGACGAGGCAAAGGGGAGGCCAGGAAGGGTTCTGTCTCACTCACGTGGGGCTGGAGGGAGACAAGGCTGGCTGGCCGTCGAAGCCCCCACACCACTTAGAGGTGAATGATGTGGCGGAAGTGGAGAGGCTGTATACCTCTGTTGCATGCTCACTGGTGCCCAGCTGAGATTGCAGCCCAGCCTGAAAAAAGGCCTAGACCCCCTCCCAGCCTCATGTAAACTCAGGTCCCAGGAGGGTTCCAGCCGGGGGGGGGTCTACTTTGCAGTGTCTTCTCACCCAGGAAGTGAAGCAGCCAGCTCCAGGCTCCGAGAAAAGCCCTGCTATAGAGATGAGGAAAAAGCCACAGCATGGCAGTGGTGGTGTGCTCTGGAGGACTTTTGGGGGGTCCAGGAGCAATAGGCACAGAGCTCGCATGTGGAGCCCAACACTTTGCAAGAACACTCTGCTTGCCTGTTGTAAGTCTATTTTACTTATTCCCCCTCCCAATTCCTTCAAGCCCCCATATTTTATTTGTATCAGTCTTTTAAACTGTGAGCCGCTGTGAGCCTGTTGTCCCCAATGGCGGCACGGCCACCATATTTTACCCTCAACCTATCCACAGGTCATAGCAAAATTCCTAATTTAGGCTCCAAAATCTATCCTTGATTTATACATGAGATTGACTTGTAGTCGAGCATATACGGTACTTTCTGGTGGGCCTATTCAGATTATTTTTGAAGTCTGAATGTTAAAGTATGTATTGACTGTTTTTAATATGCATTGATTTTATATGCTCTTTTAACTCATGGTATGTGTTGATATGTGTCTAATTTGTTGTTCATTGTCTTGTTCCACAGGAAGAGGCAGGTAATAAAAATTTACTGTTGTTGTTGTTTACAAAGAGATGGTTTACAAAGTAGCAGTGCATACTGCTCTGTTGCTCCTACAAGACAAATGCAGCACTGCTGCCCCCAGTACTTCATTTTTCTATTTCTCCTCCCAAAGGAATGCTGCCAAAGACCCCAGTTATAAGCACTCCAGTGTGGTTTTTCTAGGCATGGAAACACAGATCAAGCACAGTGACTATTGCAGACCTCAGCATTCTCTCTTTCTGAGCAGGCAGACACAAGTGAGCATACCTGGTCCCTACATCTCTTCTGACTGAGTACTGCTGCTCTAAATTGTGCTGCTGGTATTAATCTACACATAAGCACACTGCCGCGGAGTTTTCACACATTCATATCAATAAATTGCTAGTTTTACTGAAAGGAAAGGGAAGTTGTCTTTACTTGCCTGCACAAATTCACATCTATTTTCACCTTTCACACACGCGCGCACACACACACACACACACACACACACACTGCTGAAGCAGACAGATGGCCACACATGTGATAAAGCACATTTCTGTGGATTTCCACAAATATGCCAGTAAAAAGTGCACAACATTTTTCTGTGGACTTTAAGAAGTTCTCCCCCACAAAACCACAAACTCCTGTGAATTGCATGTGGCAGGATCATATTCTAGCTGATTGGAATTGAGTGTTTTAGTCCTGTAGACCAGCCCTAAGTGTTCTTTGAATCTTGAGTGAGGTTTATATGCTTCTCAGAACAGGTATCCCAGCAGTGAAACTGCTGGATGTAGTCAGAAATTTCCAGTTAGCAATCTTTCTCCCTCCCAATATTTTTGAATGATAATAGTACTCTCATGAAAAGGCCACATAATCAGGAAAACCAAAGTTATAAGCCTAAATCCAATTCTCGGTCCCAAATAATTGAGACCCATTGAAACAATTTGACCATTTTACATCAAGGTTTAATTTTCATTGATTCAATAGATCTATTCTAGCTGGAACTAATAACTCGATTTAGGTTATAATTGCCATGAAAATCCATTTTAATGATTAATAATAATGTGAATAATAATAAGGTGCAATAATAATAAGGTGAAATGTTGTTAAATTATAGGAGAATCAATGATAATCGGAGTCCACCAATGTTTTTAAACTTTTCAGGCTATCTAGAAAAATATTGATTGTCCTAATTTTTCACTCTAAAATTTAAGTAATAACTTAAACGTCACAGATAATGTAACTTTAAAATACTCTCATTGGATTTCAAGTGAAATTATTTTTCATTACATGACTGCATAAGAGGTTTATCCAAGCATCTTAGAGTCAAGCCAGGTTATTCCTGATTTTGTACTGTTCATGAAGTGAGAGATTCTGGTAGTTGACTGAAGTATTTCCACCATTTTTGCTAATGGTCAAATGAAATGAAAATAATAATCAGATGGAAGAAATGAATGGAAACTGTTGCTTGAGAATGAAAAACATTAATCCCATTAGAAACAGTTAAATTGTTTGTCATATAAGAATTTGCCTTATTTCCTATACAACACGCTGCACTATTCTGAATAATGTTTTTGAACATTTTTGAAAATGTTACAAATGTGCTGCTGTCAATATCAGTAAAAAGCATCAAAGTAATGTAAATACAAAAAAAGTACTTTAAAAGCTTTGTAGGAATCATTCCAGTAATTGTATTCAGAAATGTTACAATTTGTAACATTAAAAAACGCATTCACTGCTACAAAGGGATTCCCCTTTATGTTTCCAATGTCACCTACTTGTAGTCTCTCTCCCAGAACTTGACAGGTCTGACGTAAGAAGTGATGAATATTGCACTTCCCAGAAATGGATTTAAGGGGGTAGAGAAAAATGCAGAGACAATTGCTTGAACAAAAAGCATTGCAGAATCTATATGGTGATAGAGTTAAGGATAAACAAGTATATATGGCCATCAGGGCAGGACAACACAGAATAATAATAGAATCAAAACAGCACAATAATAATAGAATTTAAGAGTTCTATTATAACCAAGACTCCACAGCACCACAGCTACTGCATACAGGACAAGAATATTTATTGTGGTCTGTAATGAAAGCTGACAGGAAAGAAACATTTCATTGAAAATATCATGCTGGGGGAAATTTATACTAATACCACAGACTGACAAAAAGACAAGTAAATGGGTCCTGGAACAAAGGAAGCCTGAACTCTCACTAGAAGCCAAAACTAGACTGAGCACTTTCTCATTATAATATATAGCTATCCTGACCCATGTAGTATGAGCTGGAAAGTGTAGGAAGCCAACTGGAAGCTCATTTGAAATATGGTGCTCAAGAAGAGAGTTCTATGGTTTGCCAAAAAGACAAATAAATGGGTCGAAGAGCAAATGAACACTGAACTCTCCCTTGAGGTCAAAATGACTAAACTGAGGCTACCATGCTTTGAACGTATCATGAGATGACATAAATCACTGAAAAAATGGTAATGCTTGGGAAAGTGGAAAGGAGAAGCCAAAGAGGAAATCCCTATTACAGATGAATTGATTCAATAAAGGAAGCCATAACCTGCCTGGCTGTTTATTACAGAAGCTCATGGAGATCTCTCATTTGTAGGATCACTGTAAGTCGAAGATGGTAAAGGTAAAGGTTCTCCCTTGACAAGATTGTCTAGTTGTGTCCGACTGTAGGGGGTAGTGCTCATCTCAGTTACTAAGCCAAAGAGCCAGCATTGTCAAAGACGACTCTGTAATCACATGGCCATCATGACTGCACAGAACTTTGTTACCTTTCCACCAAAGTGGTACCTATTTATCTACTTGCATTTTTACATGCTTTCAAACTGCTAGGTTGGTAGACCTGATAGTAAACAACAATTTGCAGCAGACATACTATATACTACATGCTACATACATATGTATAATTACATAGCACTCTTCTTGACATCACACAATGCTTTACAGATGAAAATGAACTGAGGAAGTGAGTGATTTGTCTTTTCTCCTAGTAATACTCTTTTCCAAACATCCAACAAACACAAATGTCCTCTGAATCAAAGATTAAAGACCCATCACTTTGTCACAACACCAAACACAAAAAATGATAATCATTTCCCTATTCACTTATTGTGATATTATTTACTGTAATTAAGATATTGGAATGTTTTTTTCTCCTATGATTACATACAGCTAGGTTTCATACATCTGAACTTTCAAAAGGACATCGGGTCCCAATGGCAAACCTGCTCCTGCCTAGTTCAGATCCCTCCCACGTGCAGCTGCAGGGAGCGCGCCATGATCCCAACCCCGGAACAACTACACTGCAGACATGGGGACGTCACTTCCAGGATTCTGCTTCTGGGTCAGAGGGCGCTGCCACTAGTGAAGCCCGCGGTTGCCCTGTTGAATTCGGGCATTGCTTTCCCCGCTGCCTTGTTTGTTCCCTGATGACGAGCCCTGCAACCAATTTAAATGCTGTAAGAGAGACTATGGATGTTCTTCTTGAAATATCAAGAATACTAAACACCAGACTAGATATGGAGAGCCATTCTATTTGTGTACAACTTTATGAACAAGGAATAAAGCCAGAGGCATTATTTGCTGTAATTAAGGAACTATGCGAGGCTACGGAAACCTTGAAGGCAAATCAAAATATGAGAAGCTGACTCTGTGGGAGCTTTACATTGAGACGAAAGTTCACATAGGAACCTATCAAATGAACTGAAGACTGTCTCTTGTTTAGGACTATAGAACACAATCACTGCTTATGCTGGTTTCTGTGCACTTCTAAAATCTTTACTGAAAAAGAAGAAAAACCATCATAATATAATAAAAGAATGTTAAAATGTTTGCTAGCAGATAAATTCTCAAGCTGTCTTGTTTTTATTGCATATAATGCATTTTGAAATTTATAATTATGTATTCAACAAATCTTAATCATATTGGCAGTCTTTCAGTAATTTCATATACCTTATAGACCGAAAGTGTGCTGAGTCATAACCCCTTAAAAGATTCTGTCTTCATATTGAAAAAAATCCTTTTCAATGAAGGATTTAGGTGAAGACAAACATATTTTTTAAAAATGTAAAAAACTTTCAAAAGGATACGAGGCACTGCAAAAGGCTGGGCGAAAGCATGGAAAGCAGATCCCCAGGTGATTTGCCAAGGAGCAATGTAAGTGTACACAAATCTCAACTTGTAAAAAAGCTCCCAAAGCTGGAAGGAAAATATAAGAAAATATACATATTTAATCATCACTGGCAATACAGGAGCAATGGCCGATCTTGTAAAATTGAGACACACATATGATGATTTCAACTTCAAAGAGAAAACAATGAATGGCATCTTACAGACTAAGAAATAGTAGTTTTATATACACTACAAAATTCCTTGAACAACCTATGCAGTCTCACTAAAATAAATGAGCAGATAGATAGATAGATAGATAGATAGATAGATAGGTAGACAATGTTTAATTTCGGACTTTAAAAAAAGTTTGTAAAAATTTATATACAGTATGCACTCCCTTGGAGGGTGATAGAGTCTCCTTCCTTGGATGTCTTTAAACAAAGGCTGGATGGCCATCTGTCAGGGATGCTTTGATTTGGATTTCCTGCATGGCAGGGGGTTTGACTGGATGGCCCTTGCGATCTCTTCCAACTCTACAATTCTATGATTCTATTCTATGACATAAGAGAATGCCTGATTCAGTTATGTAGACTATAATGTATATCTGATTCCACAATGATATCCTGAGAGTTACAGTCAAAAACGTAACTTTCCTAAACTGATTGGAATGGCACACTTTCCTTCAAGAGCTTCATGTTCCGCAGAAGTGGTGCACCAATGCCAGCAGAATACCTGGCACACACACACTCTTGGAGAGATGCAGCAATGTTACTCTTTACAACAAAGGCCTGTCTCTTAAGGCTTCATATTTTGTGGTAATGGGTGAAGACTGTGAGAGGCAATCTCAGCCAAGAGGAATAAAAAGCCAAAGTTGAACTTTGGGCATGGCTGAAACACACATAGTGTTCCTCCAAATGCTGCATCATCTGACATATTGTCTTGCCTTATCACTTGCCCTCCTCTACCCTGTGGTTTCTTGCTACCAGCCCAAACTCAACGAAAGTGAGGATTCTCTTAGGATATCTTTCTAAGACTGAGGAACATATAACCACATCAGTTGAAATGTTTAGTTTGCACCCAAGAATACTAGAGTCATTGCCATAATATTTGAATGGTATGGAATACAGAGTTTCAGCCATTTCTTGTTTCTGACATTACCTTGCTAAAGAGTATGGACATGAAGAACAAGTCTAGCAGCATTGTCTCCGAGAAATGTTTGTAGTCAAAGGTAAAGAAAAGCACTGTGAAAATGACAGTAACATACTGGTAGGTTGGGTTGCTGAAAGAGGAGCGCAACAGCTTCATGCCAGCTATAGTAATCATTAAAGCACCAATTCTGCAATGAAAAAGATATTTCAAGCATTGTAAACATCTGCTGGTTCAATAACTTGAATCTTTTTACTCATCATTAACACTTTGTATTCTGTCCATTCTTAAATATAAATAGTTAAAGTGGTTACTACATTTTTCACTTTGCTTTGATATACATTCATTGTTCCAATTAAAATGTTAGAAAGCTGCAGCCAAAGAACTACTGGTAGCTAGCCAGTCCATATCAATATATGAAATTTAGCTGTGTCTACTCTCATTAGACTTTACTTTTCTTGCTTCGCTTGTTTACATGCTTCCTCTCATTCACCCAAGCCTTCTATCTTCACATAGTTTATTGATTATTCTACATGTCACAGCCAATTTATATCTAGGTTTCCAGCTCCTCAGATTTCCTCTCTCCCAGGATCTGTTTATAATCTCAGCCCAACCGAAAACTTCACTTCTAAGGTCTGTGGGAGGTTTTGAACCTAGCCATAATGAACATGTTTCCTTCCTTGAAAAAAGCCAGGCTGCATACTTTCTGACAGCTTTGCTTCCTGGGCACGTTGCTTGAATATTCTGTGCTATCCCACTAGCTCTGCCAGTGTCAACAGTTTCCTAGCCATGGGCACATTTTATTTTTTTTACTTGGCCCTGTCTCAAGATGGTTTATAAGATTCACATTTTTCCATTCTAACTTAACAATAACCCTGTAAATTAACTTCAGATAAGAGACTGTTACTGACCAAAAGTCACTAGAACAACCACCACCACCAGGCTGGATTATACCAAAGCCCTATATAGTACAGCATTATGCTTACTCCAGTAACCAATCAAATGAATATAGGAAGCCCACAAGCAAGACACAAATAGGATCAGGAGGAGCTATATAAAACCAAGAGAGAAAAAGTTCTAAGAGACCAGACAAGCAGCAGAGATCACATTTTTGCACACAAATATTTACATCCATCCATCAAGTGTGAATGCACGCATATGTGTGTGTATGCAATTAATGAAGAAAAGTTACTGGACAGCACTATTTTACACATACACACACACACATGTATTCTTGCTCTTTTCTACTCACTCTGTATCCAGTCTTTTTGGACTAGCAATAGCCTTTGCACTACTGCTGAGCTCATTGAGGACTATCAAAGGGTAGATAATATTCTTCTCCACAAAAAGAAGCCAAATATGAAGTTTCTCAAACCACATCACATGTGCTGCATCTAAGAAGAGTTAAGAAAGTACATTATGGAATCAAATAGTTCAGGAGTCTGGAAAGAGAAACAGCAAAGAAATCCAACTGTTGGCTCTGAGCTCACCTCCCCATCCCTTTAACAGAGCAGTCAACTATGTTGTGTTGCTACAAAGGTAAAACTTTTCCTGCAAGGAAAAGATTTCTATGGCAAAAAATGAACAGATGCAGTTCATTATCATACAAGTAATATTTTGTGTGAGGCAATTCCTTAAAATTGCTATAAGCCAAGAGTTAAGAAACTTCAAACTGCAAACTTACTGCGAACTTCAAATTGATAGTATTCCTTGGTTTTCAACAATGGATGAGAAAAACAGTGCCAGGGGAGCTGCTTTCGGAGTTGAGGCAGAACATAATGGGTCATAAAACCAACCGATCCCACCAATGCATAAAGAACATAGCTCAAGACAGGCTAATGGGTAAGCAAAAAGAAAAAAAAAAGACAATCTCAAAATCAGAAAAGCATTTCCCTTCACAGTTAGGCTCTCATTTCATGTGCAGAACAGGAGTGCTGACTAAAAGGGGTCTTCTCCACAGGTTCTCCCTCCCTTGTTGGCCAAGTGTCCACAGCTGATCCCAGTTGGTGTTAGTGATTTTTGTTACGGGGGGGGGGGGGGGGTAAGGATGTCATTTGCAACAGGTATTTGAAAGATATCTCCTTGTGCAAGGATAATATAAGAATCACTGCCCTGCAGGCTTGACCTTGATTGATAGCCTGGTGAACTGCTGAACAGCTGATTGCTTTTAATTCTCTCCCCTCCCCCATTTGTTTTTCAATGGGACAAAGAATAAGACAAAGTAATTGAGATTTTTGTCTTTCTGGTAATATCCTAACTTTCCTCTTTGCTCATACAGTTAGATCTATCAATTTGGACTGAAGAAATATTAGCTAAGCCAATCATGGCATAAGCTATAAGAAACTCTTGGGGGAACAACAAGTAAGAACATGGAGATATAACCATTCTTTAGCCTCTTCTTGGTGTTCAATACTTTCCTCTTATTCCCTTACAGTTTCTGAAATCACTTAAAAGGAGATACAGTGAGTGAACACTATAGCAGTTACAGTGAGAAAGGAATGCGGAGCTTAGGAATGTTAACATCCTGCATCAAAAAATTATAGCACAATTCCCATATCCGTGGGGATCTGTTCCAAGATTTACTGTATAAATGTGAAACTGTGGGTAATAGCAAACCCTACTGGAAGCAATATATAGAATCACACTGGAGGACCTAGAAGTCCCTAGAGATAACAACTCTCTAGGAATCACTAGGTCTTCCAGCGTGACTCCATGGTCAACTTTCAGTAGAAGCATATTACAGGCCTAGAAAATGGCTAGAGAGAACACATTTTTTCAGAGACGGATAAGTGAAACTATGGCTACCAGTTCTGTAGATAAAGGGGTTACAGTGTATAGCAGAAAATTATTGTTCTATGCAAAAGAACAGCAACAGTATAGAATAATTTCATATAATAAATAATAATAATAAAATTTTATTTGTATACCGCCCTTCTGAAAATCAGGGCGGTGAACAACATCTAATAACAATACAATTAGGCAAAAAACCATACAAAATACATTAAAAACAGTTCAATAAAAATAATAAAATTATCATGCCGGCATACAATGCTGACGCGGGGGGGGGGGGGGAATTACTGGTCAGGGGTAGGCTTGTTCGAATAGATGGGTTTTTAGCCCCTTCCTAAATTGGGCTAGGGAGGTGACTGAGCGGAGCTCGAAGGGCAGCGCGTTCCAGAGGTTTGGGGCTAAGATGGAGAAAGCCCTCCTAGAGGTGGAATTATATTTCGCCTCTGGAACTCTTAGCAATAGCTGCCCTGAGGATAGAAGTGCGCGGGGCGGATTGTACGGAGAGAGGCGGTCCTCCAGGTACCCTGGGCCCAAGCCATTTAGGGCTTTATAGGTAATTACCAACACCTTGTATTGCGCCCGGAAGCGAGTAGGCAGCCAATGTAAGTCTTTAAGGACAGGTGTTATATGACTGGCCCTGGCAGTGCCAGTGACCAGACGGGCTGCCATATTTTGCACAAGTTGCAGCTTCCGAGTATGGTACAAGGGTTGTCCCATGTAGAGCGCGTTGCAGAAATCCAACCTAGAGGTTACCAGGGCGTGTACAACAGTTTCAAGGTCTCCCCGGTCAAAGTAGGGACGCAGTTGGCGTATCAGCCGAAGCTTATAACAGGTGCTCCTGACCGTCGCATCCACCTGAGATGTAAGGTGGAGCGACGAGTCCAGGAGCACCCCCAAACTGCGTACAGAGTCCTTTACGGAAAGCGTGATTCCGTTCAGGACAGGTGGAACCACCGCCAGCCCCGGACCGGGGGAACCTATCACAAGTACTTCCGTCTTCTCTGGATTCAGGCTGAGTCTGTTGTCCCTCATCCAGCCCATTACCGACTCCAGAAAGGCCACGAGAGGAGAGACGCCAATCCCGGTCACTGCATCAGTCGGAGACATAGAGAAGACTATTTGGGTGTCATCAGCGTACTGATAACACCGCGCCCCATGTCTCCGGATGATCTCTCCCAGCGGTTTCATGTAAATGTTAAATAGCATGGGAGACAGAATGGCTCCTTGAGGGACCCCAGATGTAAGGGCCCTCTCATCGGAGCGCACGTCTCCCAGCTGCACCATCTGGGACCTCCCGGAGAGGTAGGATCAGAACCACTGGAGCGCAGTGCCCCCGATTCCCACCTCCGCCAGGCGCCCCAGAAGGATACCATGGTCTATGGTATCGAAAGCCGCTGAGATGTCCAAGAGCACTAACAGGGACACGCTTCCCCTGTCCATGCCCAGACGGAGATCATCGACCAAGGCGACCATAGCAGTCTCAACCCCGTAACCCGCCCGAAAGCCGGTTTGAAATGGGTCTAGATATTCCGTTTCATCCAAGATCGATTGAAGTTGGATTGCAACTGCCCGCTCGATCACCTTCCCCAGAAATGGCAATAGCGAGATTGGCCGATAATTATTGTGCAACAGGGGGTCGAGGGAGGGCTTTTTTAATAAAGGTTTTACTATGGCCAATTTCAGGTTTGTTGGAAATTGCCCATCCCTCAATGAGGTGTTAATAATCTGCTGTAACAATGAAGTTACAGCTGGACCCCCCTGTGCCGCTAGCCATGAGGGACAGGGATCGAGAGAGCATGTTGTCTTCCTAACACTTCCAACACTATAACAATACAGAATACTTCCAACACTATAACAATACAACAATACTTCCAACACTATAACAATACAGAATAATTGTATATTATTAAGATACAGTATAATATTAATAACAATGTAGAATAACTTTATATTATTTTATACATTAAGAGCACACACGGTCCAATGGTTTGAATGTTGGACTAGGAAGGACAGGGTTGGTTCTCTACTCAGCTATGAAAACCCACTGGATGGTCTCAGGCAAATCACAATCTTTCAGGCTTAGAGAATCATAGAATCATAGAATAAGGCAATGGAAAACCTGTGGAGAAATCTTGCCAAGAATGCTCAACAAAAGGGTATTAATAAGTCAGAGTTGATTTGAATACACATTAACAGCACAATTCTATACAGTGGCACTGCAGTAATAGAGACCCCGAGACAATATTGTTCAAGATGTACATACAAATGAAACTATGACGATTTTTAAAATTAATAGACAAACCAAACAAGTTACCTGCAGGACCGTGAATACTGTGCTAACATGAATTGCAAAGTAAAGCACACCGATGACGATGCAAACAACAAGATCAGATTGTAAACGTTCACTCTAGGAAGAAAAAAAGGTATTAAAAATATGCCTGCATATCAAAGTGGTCCCTCCATCACTTCTAAGAAAGCAATTTTATAGTAAGACTATGATTCCTCTGAATATTTCGGCTTAAAAATATTAATCAGACCCACACTGACCAAGCATTTAACTCTCCAATATTCATCACTCAGAAAACTGGTCTGGTTTTTTTTTAATCAATCCAAGAATAAAGCTGGCTTACCACTGAATTTCTAAGTTTTTCAGGTAATGGATCTTTAACTTCAGCTAGAGGATCCTCTGGGTTTTTATCTTCTGATGTGGGAAAAAGTTTTGATTGCACTAAAGAGCTAAAAAAAAAAAAAGAAATATTTTCTTTGTGAAGACTGTTGTTTAAGTAGAATCCAAACAGCAGGTGATCCATTTTCTAAATTACCACCAGGGCAAATTTGCCCTTTATCCACTTTCATGAAATGAGCTTCCATATGATATCATACAAACTATGTTAACCTAATCTTATTCTTCCAGTGACAACATTTTTATATTATAGATAAAGAAATGATGGTTTAAATCTAGTCAGTAGTCCTAAAGAAAATAGAATTTTTTAAAGCTGTTTAAGCTGGTGATGTGACTGACGGATTTCCTCCGGCAGGCCATTTCATAATCTGGGAATGGTTGCCAAAAAGGTCCTCTGGGTGGTGGCAGACAGTCTAGTTTTCATAGGTTGCAACAAATTCCTCCCAGAGGACCTGAGTGCATGGATTATACGGATGGAGGCGGTTCCAAAGATAAGTTGGACCCAAACCATTTAGGGCTTTAAAGGTAATAACCAACTGCGCCCGGAAACTAACAGGCAGCCAGTAGAGTGATCTCAAAATCAGTGTTATATGATCTCTTCTAGATTTACCCAAGACCGGCCTGGCTCCCATGTTCTGCACTAACTGGACTTTCCGAACTAAGCACAAGGGTAGCCCCATGTAGAATGCATTACAGAAATTGAGATGAGAAGTTACCAACGCGTGCGCCACAGTTTCTAGGTCCCTAACGTCCAGGAAAGGACGCAGCTGGCATATCAGCTGAAGCTGGTAACAGGTGCTCCTGTTGTCAGTTATACCCACAGAGGGATAAGATGTAATCCACCCTGTTCACCCCATGGCTATTTGTTTGCACTGCCTCTGCATCTCCAGATTCCTCAATAAGTAGGGATGTCTGACATTAGCCCAGTACAGATGGGACTATTGAGTGCCCTCGTCACGTACTAGGGCAGTGATGGCAAACGTTTTAGAGACTGAGTGCTCAAACTGCCCACAGGGAGTACAGATGGGCACCGCCACTGTTACGTGCAGGACGCCTAGCGTCCGCATGTTGCGGCACCATTATGACGTCGTGAGTGCACAATTGGCACACTGCGGCGTTATAATTGCACCCCAAGAAGGACTCACTTTTTGCAGGTTCTTTTTGCTCCATGGGGAAGTCCCGTGGTCTGGAGGCTGCAGATTCCCTGCAGAGCAAAGCTAGGCACCGACAGACCGCCTTTTTGGGCAATCTGTACCGGGCCATAGTTCACATCATGACTGCAGTTAAATAGCACAGAGTGTGATTATATGTCCACAATAGTAGGATAATACTTGATTAGTGTTCAGCAGTATTCATCTACCCATGAATTTAATAAAATTAATGACACTTGCAAATATGGACTGTACTGCACTATTAATGGGTATTGCCAGCTCACAATCAAGTATTCAGCTGATACATATATCTATAAATTATTAACAATGCTCAAATAAATGTATCTCAACACAATTCTTGTCATGGTGTTGCTCAAATATTTAGCTTGCCATAATTTGGCATCAACTTGATGGCAATTAATAACAACAAATATTCAAATTCTTCAGGATTTCATTCTATGCTATGAACATGCTGAGATGGATGTGGTTAACAGCTTTTGACTATATAGACTTTTTAGTCTTCCTCTTCTCTATAAATATTTCAGAAATTATTTTACACAGATAATGGATTCTGATTGTTCCTGGCACATCATGAGATTTGCATCCCCAGGTCTTCCTGCACAATCAAATGGAACCACCACTCAACAATTTTACTAGGCACAGGTCAAACAATCACTTCCTTCCAAAAAAATGGCCTTGCAGCATCACATGTCCTGATGTACAGAAGATATATTTCCAATTTCTATGTATGATTGCGAAAGCTGGACAGTGAAGAAGACAGATAGGAAGAGAATCAAATCTTTTGAAATCTGGCGTTGGAGGAGAGTTCTGCAGATACCACGGACTGCCAAAAAGACAAATAAATGGCTGGGTCCAAGAATAAATCAAGCCTGAACTATTCGTTGAAGTCAGGATGACTAAACCTGAGACTGTCATACTTTGGACATACTATGAGAAGACTTAACTCACTAGCAAAGGCAATAATGTTTGGTAAGGCAATAGGAAAAAAGGAAGACCTCATTACAGGTGGACAGACTCAATCAAGGAAGCCATGGCCATGAATCTGCACAACCTGAACAGGTTTGTTGGTAACAGGGTGACCTGGAGATCTCTCATTCTAGGATCACCATAATCTGGTATCAACATAATGGCAATTAATAACAAATATTCAAATTCTTCAAGATCTCATTCTATGCTATGAACATGCTGAGATGGAATTTTTCAAAAAATAATCTCAACATAATAAAAAGCCACATAACCCAATCCAATGTATGGCCTGGAAGACCCACTGAATTCAGTGTACCTTGATTGGGGGAAAATCCACTACAACCATCCAGTTATTATAACAGTGCAGACAGGAAAGTTAGTAGGAAAATGTTGATGCATTTAGTTAATTGTTAATAAGCTTTAAAATGTAATTCAGTTATATTTAGAGTGGAATGGAAGAAATTTATGATGAATTACTGTTTAAATCTGAAGTCAGATGCTTGCATTAAAAGCCTCACTAGAATGAAACTGAAGAATGTGATACAGTGGGCCCTCCCCTTATGCGGGAATCTGTTCCAGATCCCTCTGCGTAAGGGGAAATCAGTGTATGCTGGAGCCCCATTGGAAATAATGGGGCTTGCACCTGTGGCACACGGCAACACACATGCACCACGGGCACATGACCCATCTTCTGGGGCACGTGAGGGGCTCTTCCGGTGTGGCTTTCAGCGTATGATGAAAGCTCCGTATGGCGTGCCCATGTAAAACGCGAGCACACTGTGTATGGTTTTCCTTCTCCTACTCACCATCTATGTTTTGAACTTTGAAGGGAAGGAAACATGAAATGTTGAACACTCTGTCATCCACCCCACCAAAAATTCTTTGTTCTCCCACCCTTATAATTTCATCTCCTTTCCCTTCTGCTCCCTCACGTCTGGCAGATTTTATAAAGCAATGTCTGGTTTCAGCAATATGGATTCTTTATTCATTTAGAAATGGGGTGTGACTGTTAACCTCAAAAACTTTATCAGTTTATCAGCAAGTGATTTCAGTCTTATGGCCTTAGCAATGCAATTTTCCAGCAGTTACGTACTAAGAATAAAAATAAAGTAATTGTACAAAAATGCAAGAAACCTAGGCTTTGGCTATTTTACATAAAGGAACCAGTTGGGAAATATGAAGTTTGTTAGCTTTTTATCACTGACTCTCAATTAATCAATTAATAATTAATCCTGGAATTAAGTTAAATCTTTAATTCAACTTGTGTTATTCACTTTGGTTAAAAACTAAATAAGGTAAGTTGACCCTTTTCATTAGAAAATCGTTAACTCAATTTATAACAATTGATTTTAACCAAAGTAGTTAATTTCTATCACTGCTTTTTTAAAATATATGACAAAATGGATAATACTCACAAAAGAACAGAAGGGTCACTACTTTGTCTGCTCAGATGATATGATGTTGCCACTAACATACCACAGAACACTGAAAAGAGCACTGGAATATGTTGGCCATCCCAAGAATCCTGTGAACAGATATACACATGGCATTACCCAGATTATCATTAACCGGGAAGGGGGGGGGGATGAAGTGGTTCTTAAAATTACAAAGTCAGTGATCTTATGAAATAAAGAGCATTGGTATTTATCAATTCATGTTTCTATGATTAAAATACAAAGTTTTAGTTTCTATAATTAAAATACAAAGAAAGTACAAAGATAATATTTTAGTTATTTCATATTGAACTCAAAAGAGCATAACCTCTCTTGAACTTGTTACTGCTCCAAGTTCCTGCAAGAGCTAATAGATCAATAATCAGCCAGTAATGCGATCTGTTTCTCAGGTGTAATTGTTTGATTAGGGCCATCACTCTGACCCTTAATGACCATTGTATTTCACACTGCACAAAACTGTGAAGGCACTTATCTGCATCCTCTGTTCTTCGTCAAACAGGGCCTGCCATGCAATCCTAGAAATGAGGTACCATTATTTTATCACTAAGCATATTTGCTCTATCTGCTAGAAAATTAAGAGGCAGGCACCAAAAATATTTAGCATAGTAAACAGAATGGCCTTTTGTCTTTTCAAGTTTTTTGTACCTATATTTTAATATGAGGAACAGGGAGTTAGATGCTTTTTCCACCTGAAGGGGAAGTTTGATTGCAAATCTTACTTAGTTTTTTCATGCACACTTGTTGCTTGATAAATATAAAAGACTTGTTAAACTAATTTGAATTTATAGATATGTAATTGTATTTAAAAAAAAAAAAGCTATGTACTAAATTGTGATGGCTCATCACTTTAAACAGTAAAGTGACAGTTACCGTACATAATAATCAAATGTCATTTCTCCATAAAATGCCTTTTTGGTATTTTTCCTTCTCACTCTGACTCCATTTGTCAGTTTATACTGCATCCCATACTCAATCAAGGGGAAGATGTAACATTTAGATAGAAAATTCTGCCTCACAAAGCCTCTGGAGGTGCAATTTTCTATTTTGGGCCACATAATTTTTCTGGAACTTGAGCTCTGCACAATTTCCACAATTGCTGTAAAGTATATGGAGGCAGAGGAAACTACTGCATTTCACAGTCATTTAATTTAAACAAAAGGAAGATCAAGAATGACATGGAAACATTTTAAATGACTCTGGGAAATACAGTAAAGAATTTAAAGTTATAAAATTTTACTATTCAGCTACTACTGGTCTGTGTTGAGTGATAAGACAACTACACTACTTCAAAACATGAGCACAATTAGAATTAGGGGAGAACATACATTTCTAGTTGGAACAAATCATCTTGTAAAATGAACACAGACTTTAATATACATTAGGTATACATGTATCAAGAAGAGCTTTGTTGGAACTGACTAAGGGGCCATATACACAGGCTAAAAAGGCCTGTGTTCTCCCTGCTGTGGCATCATCCTGCTTAGACTATGCGGGCCAACAGCTCAGGGTTAGGAACGGGTAAACTGGATGCCATTCTGGTGGATTTGGCCCAACCCTGGCCTAACTAGCCCTTAGCCTGGTTTTTAAAAAAACAAACAGCTGTTTGCAACAGAAGGGGACGCCTGGCCATCGGGGTGAAGCCAGACAACCTATTTCCACCCTTACAGCCACAGAGGAAGTCTGCAAGTAGAACAGCAGCAGTGGCAGGGTGTCTGAACATCCACCTATCACTGGGCTGGACAAAGTGAGTTCCAGGGGCAAGAATGGGCTGGATCTGTGGACAGGACACAATGGGATTGGCCCCTTGTATCCTATCCATGCATTCAGCCACCAAAAGTCCATTTAATCCATCATCTTTCTTTCCTACTTTCCAGGAAGCCTACATCTGGAGCATGAAGGGAACAGACTGTCCCAACTGTTGCTCCCCAGCTACTTACATTCAGTAACGCTATTCCTCTGAAACAAGAAGTTCCACAATGCCATCGTAAGTATCAGCCACTGGCAGAAGAATATGACATCTATGCTAGAGGTCAACACCAAATCATGTGGTAGTGAATAAACCTGTTGTTTTAAGTGAAGAAATACTTTATTTTGTCTGTCAATTAATTTAACTGGAAGATTCTGTGCTGTAATATTAACTGAAAAGAAGAAAAACGTGTCTCTTCTCACCTTTTATATCAATGACTGTTAGGTAGTTACAATAATAATGGCATTTGTGAATTTTATGAAGTGACAAAAAGTAAAAGGAATTAGACTAAATTTATTACACAGAACTATTACTTACCTTTAGGGCACCATAACACAATCCATACAATAATGCTACTGCCACAATACTACAGATAAAACTGTAAAGTGCTGCAAGCAGGCTTGTGGTAGCTAGAGAATGAGAAAATAAAGATTGTCACAAAAAGCCAGAAATGGAATACGAATGATTTATGTTGTAAGGATCAAACATTTATCTCTCCAAATTTTCTTTCACATATGCCTCTATTCAGTAAATTCTAACTGGAAGCTAATTTCCAGCACTAAAGTTTTCTAGCATATTTGTTCACTCTTAAAAAAAAGTTTTCCCCAGCTGAACCTGAATTAAGTTAAGCAGTTAACTAATAGCATTTCCAAACAAATTATAACTGAGTTGTTTATTTGCTTTGCAGGTTTTAAACATTCTCTTTTAACAAATAGTTTTTGCTTCAGTGTCTTCACATCTCAAATGGAAGCATATTGCTTGGGAAAATGCAGTAGTTTTCCTGATTTAACAGAGCCTGTGAGGTTAGGTATGTATGTCTAGTAATTGATTGATTGATTTTATATCCAGACTTTCTTCCAGTATGGGCACGAAGGTGCTTAACATTGTGGTACCACTCTGAAATGTGAAGACATTCGGTATCAATTCTCCATGCCCCCTTTCAATTAGCAAGTCTTCACATGGTGCTTTAATACTTTAGCTGAAATGGCTACTTGGGTGAAATTTTCTTTAATGACATAAGGCAGACATAATAACAAACTGTGGGCTTTTACTGTATGAACAAGCTCATCACAGGCTTCAGGTTCATGTATTATGTCCTCCCTTTCACAATACATTTCCCTTCCCCCACCAACTTGCACATGGCACCATTGGGGATAACGTGGGCTTGAGCATCCACGGCATTTGTTATCCACAGGGAGGTCCGGAATGGATCACCGCAGATACCGAGGGCCGACTGTATAAGGCTACAAAAACAGTGCCTGGATTAGGGCAATCCCAGAGTACAGAGATAGAGAAGTTGGCTGGGAACATGGCAAGGGGTAGGTGGGAAGCACTGGCTTATTGTTTTGGTGCAATGAGACCTCCTTTCCATCTTGGTTCAAGAGGAAATGCAGAGGGCTTGAGGGACGAAGGAGTAATTGGTATACTCATTTAGCTTTGATTGCAATATTATCTGTGACTTACAGATGTCCTTAGGTCTGCGCTCCTTTCTCATGGGAAATCCACCTGGTGTTCCAAAGGTCATCATGATCTCTTAAAAACATGCTGGATCCATATATGGAAATATGGAGATCCCAAATACAAAGTGGAATATGCAGGGGGTACTACTAGTGCAAATCCACAGTTTGCCTTTACATCTCAATGCAGCAAACCAGGGGGAGTGGAAATCATCTTATTAGAAAACAGCATGGAGTAACTGAAACAAATCCCTACCAAAAAGCATATTCAAATGGCACCCAAGTAAAATTTGGGATTATATCTAAATGGAATAACAGTTTTTCCTACAAAATTTACTGCAGACATTGAAAGTATCCTGGACAGCAGGCAGTAGCCTTGAATGATGATTTGTAATACTTTCTGCAATTCTAAAATCAGCTACGTCATAATTAAAATTGTTGACTTGGATAAACCCTCAACTATTTTTTCCAAATAGTTCTGAAAGTTTTTTACCAATAAGTATCCATGAAATAAGAAAGTAAACTCACCATTTCCACCAAAAACATGAATATCTAACTGTTCACAAAGATACATCAAAAATGTGTTCACTTGAGGCAGAAGACCAATGAAGAACACTATAGGAAAACATAGTGTAAACACTACAGAGGACAAAATGATAGGAAAAAAATAGTAAGTACATACAACACTATTAGTGATTTTTCTACCAAAGCTATAGGAAAAAATCTGTTCCTCCATTCACAGAAAATACTGTTATCAATACAACTTAAGATGCAAAGCTAAGTGTATGCTGTGAAGCATACCATTCATTTCAGACAACATTTCGCTATACAGTGGTACCCCGGGATACGAATTGATCGCGTTACGAAATTTCCGGGATACGAAAAAGTTAGATTGGAAAAAACTGTTCCGGGATACGAAGGTTTTTTCGGGTTACGAAATTTTTTTCGGCGCGAAATTCAAACGCGCGGCTTGCCAGCGCTAACGGAAAGCCCTTTTCGGCTTGCGAAATGCATCGGGTTACGAACGCCGCGGCGGAACGAATTAATTTCGTAACCCGAGGGAGCACTGTATTAAAATGTCAACTTTAGAGAAACTACTGCAGCACATATTGTCCTCCTTTCCTCTTTACTTTAGCCATATATGCCAAACAGGAGCATGTATGTGCCTGTGAGGACTTATATGTAATCACACTGAGACGGTTACAAGGAGCTCAGTTGGGAGAGAAAGAATTAGACAAGAGTTGTGAGACAGCAGCACCTGGAGAAACAATTATTCTGAGCATGTGTTGAAGACATTGAGAGATGACAACTAAAAAATGATTACTGAAGAGAGCCACTTGAGAGAAAATATATTTTGCTATAGGTTGTTTCAGTTATGCAGCCATTCAATACTTGTGGCCTACAGACAAAATTGTCTGAAGAACAACAATTATGTGGACAACAGGCCATTCCTTTTCTGCATACTATATACTTGATGCCAATTACTAGGCAGGGTGAAAATGAGAAACAATTCTCTGCTCATGTATTGGTTGGGTAATAATGTGATTTATCACAGGAAGACATTTTTATTTTCTCCTATTAATTCTCCTTATATGGGTCTGCTAAATTTTCCACCTTGTAAAATATGCATATGCACCAGAGCATGACTGGATTTAAGAACTTTCCATGAGATATACCAGTCAAGAAGTATTAGTGAAGATGCTGAAACGTTATTTTTTAAAATAAATTTTAAGTAATTTTTTTTCTTTAAAAATAACTAAGTAAGATGAGCGGGATATAAATAAAAGGCTCCAGGGCTATTTACCTTCCAAAGCAATGCAATATAACACTGTTACTAGTAATGCATTATTTCCAAGCTTTGAAGTTATTCTCATTTTTAGAATACAAAATGAGGAACAATAATTTCTACACATTCTCTGTTTCTTCTGTGTTGAAAGGGGCAATTATAACTCACCTCTATCGGCCATATGGAAAGTCACTCACCTATAATCAAGTCCCTTGCTGAAAGCAGCAAAATTGGATTAGTGAAAGCCATTCCATAGAGCTGAAACCTTGCAGTGAAAGTGCTCTTGCTGCCATAGTCCAATAGCCAAATCAGACTGCAGCATATGCAGAAGTAAACAGGCCTGCTATAGGCTATGATTCGGTTATGACCCTAAAATACAAGTTTGGATTAAGTTACAAATCATACATATTTTTTTCTTAAATAAATTTCTTAAGTAATTTTGGAAACTTTATTTTGCATGCCAAGTGTAAAACCATGTAAACTGAGATGCACTAGAGTAAGACATATACAACTTTCTAGACAGGGAAAAGTTCAATCTCACACCTCATTAAGTGAGCACACAGCATTATTTTAAATTCAGTATCCTTTACACAGAATATACTCAATTCTGTTAAAGATTCAAGAAGCATTCATTTTCACTTTCAATACTTCAACTTATCTTTGATGCAGTTACTTAATTTTTTTCTCCTTAACAGCAAGGGTGGAAAAAAAAGCAAAAATACTCAAAAACACTAGGCTTGCTGTGTGTGTATGTGCTTTCAAGTCGCCTGTCAACATGGTGATCCCATGCAATTTTCATAGGACTTTCTTGGGCAAGGAATACTCAGAGATTGATTTGCCAATTTCATTCTCTGAAATATATAGCCTATAGCATATGGTATTTGTTGGCTTGCTAGAATACTGAAATTTCATATGGAATAGCTTACATGTCGAGGTGATGAAGAATCTGGCTGGACGCTCTGAAAGACAGAAAGGGAAGATCAGATGTGGGCTTTGTCTGCACTCCAAAAAATGCAGTTTAACACCTCTTTAATTGCAATAGCTCCATCCTATGGAATTTTGAGAATTGTAATTTGTTGTGCTACCAGAGCTTTTTGATAGAGATGGTTAAATGTCACACATAACTACAATTCCATAGCATTGAGCCATGGCAGTTAAAGTGGTGTCAACCTGCATCTGCAGTGCAGATGGAGCCTTAATATATTTCCAGTGGAAAACTCTTAGTGGGTGGGATTCAAAGGCTTTTCACACACAAATCAAGGACACACAGATTGTGCTTTCTGGTTTCAGCTTCCCACCCTACCAATAAAAGAAGTCAGAAAAGTAGCTGGCACTGCCAGTGCAATATGAAAAACTGACATGGAGACTGAATAGAACCCAATGCACTTAATTGAAGGAAGATGATGCTAATTTTCAAAAGGGTAACAACCATAATTACAGTAATTTATATCCACAAAAAGCAAAAAAAGCAGGGGGGGGGGGGGGGGGGGGGGGGGGGATCCAAAATTTCTCTTCAGACTATAGTTTTCCTAAGCATAATCAAAATATCATACAAGCAAGCTTTTACATCACAATGAGCAAGTTCTCTAGATCTCCAAAATTGGTGTGGGTCCTACTCATACTACCACATCTGTACTTTGCTTAGAAACCAACCTAATGGACAGTTTTAGAAATCTCAAAGGCTAGTTCAGTGATGGCAAACCTATGGCACGCGTGCCAGAGGTGGCACTCAGAGCCCTCTCTGTGAGCACATGTGCCGTCACCCCAGCACAGAGTTTGCCAGAGTTTGTTACTAGAAAGCCAGAGGGACATGGCACTTTGCAGTAAATAAGTGGGTTTTGGGTTGCAGTTTGGGCACTCGGCCTCTAAAAGGTTCACCATCACTGGGCTAGTTCATCATTTTGTAATATACTAACTGGTCCTAACCAGAGCTGGAAAAGTAATTACTTTTAAAAGTATTTTTTGTATTTGTTGCAAACCCACAGAAGAAAATCATTACAGTTAGCACTGTCCCCCTTCTGATATATACTTTTTAGTTATCACTTTTTTACTGTAAAAAACCTATAGAATTGCTAAGGAACTGGCATAAAGCTTGAGAAACTGAGCTCTAACTGCCTAAGCACATTCTTTTAAAAAGAGCTTTAAAAATAACTAGAAAAGTTACTCATTAAATCCCTAGAGCAACATCATTCTCACTCACTACTTTTGATATGTAACTTCTATATACTCATACTACCCTCAAAACACATTATTACAGGTATCTACAATAGTGACAACTCCTTATGCAAAGCTCTGGTCCTAAAATCGATTTTGCCTGACAAAATCTAAATGGGGAATAAGAGATCACTTTGATGGCTAATGATCTTTTGTAATCTGTCAAGAAACTTTCTAGAGAGATTTAAAAACAAAATTGACATGTGATATGATGCTCATTCAGTTCACACTGTATTGTGTTATGTCGGATAAGTCACTGTATCTCTAAATTAATCATTATCCCCCAATGACATCTGAAGTAGGAGAAGTCTGGTTTGTTAAACTATGGTCCAAAACACACTGAAGAAATAATCCAGTTTGAGACCACTTTAACTGCCGTGGCTCAGTGCTAGAGAATCATGGAAATTGTTATTTATTGTGGCACCAGAGCTCTCTGACAGAGAAGGATAAATGTCTCACAAAAGTACAGTTCCCAGAATTCCCTAGCACTAAGCCAGGGCAGTTAAAGCTGTCTCAAACTGGATTATTTCTGCAGTGTGTTTTGGACCTTTGTTTAGTGAAAACCAACCAGAGCCCAAACATGGATTGATATCTTAGCTTATTCTCAGAGCATAGCTTAAACAGAAGTTACCTTGAGCAAGGAATACTGGCAGCTAGCAATCACCAGACAAAATTGGAAGACCCAGATATCCTTGAAGAAGCCCTCTATAAGAAGTACAGAACCCAAGAAAGCCACTTGGATAGCTAGGATGACAGCTAATACATTTTCCAGGATTTCACGATTCCTATAAAAAAAGAGAAGCAAATACTACTGAGAAGCTGAATAGGCTGATGCAATGGGAACAAAGGCTGCACAAATGCAAGAAAGCAAAGAATAAAACCAAACAACTTTATCATCATTATACAAAGTCCGAGAATTATTTTGCTTACTCCTGATGTTAAAAATCAGTATCAGATGGAACCAACTGTGGTTTAATTTATGTTCAAAGTATTCAACATATTCCCTAGAATCAGAGTTAGATGGGATCAAAATGGGATCCTAACCACAACAGACAAATTTAGCCAACCTCGACTCCTAAGAAAAGTCTGCCTAATTATGCCAACAAAAAGAAAAAAAGGCAGAAAGAAAAGAAAATTAAGAGCTTTCCATAAAAATTGTAGAGCTATTAACTTAGTACAGTTAAGCAAGCAGGCACAACTGGTCTACAAAATATACAACTTTTGAGTAGGACTGTGACAGGTTTTCGGGGGGGGGGGGGCTTTTGGAAACCTGTGGCTTCTCCTAAGAATTGTAATATCTACTCACCCCACTTCTTAATGGCTCCATTTCAGCTTCATTTTTATTTGAATTTGGTATCAGAGAAAATTCATTTGAAATACTGCACTGGTACCAGGCACTAGCATATGACCAATAACCCCAGGCTGCAGGAAAATGAGTTCCTATTGACAGGATCTCACCTGTCAAACAAAGCCAAAAGAGTCAGCCTATCAAAATTGATGCCAATCCAGATCTTGGGGAGGATCCAAAAGCGATAATAGTGTTTGACTTTTTGAGCTGCTTCCTCTTGAGGCTGCAGATGGTCCTGAAGATCAGGGCTTAGGTCAATGTCTTGATGCTCCAAAAGATCAGTATCTATGGTCAACAGCCTGTTCAGCCTGATCTGGGGGAGGGAAAGCTATAATAAAGTTAATAATACATTGTTTTCATTCTTCACTTCTTCAATCCAAAAATAACAATTTTGAAGGAATATACGGTAATATTACAGGACCAAGTTTGCTATAGATAATTACCCCATAGTACCCACCCTTTTTACAAGCCTGAGGGTAGACAGGAGGTGAGACATGCTGTAGTTAACATCCAAGTAGGCAGAGATGCCTGAAAAGCAGCTGTTGAGGACTACATACCATCCAGCAGTATGGCAGCCTCCAACAAAACAAAGACATGAAATTGCAGGGTTGGTGCATACATAAACCAGGGGTCTATCTGCAGCTAGAGGGACACCATCCACTTTGCACCGCCAACTGCTCTGGAATATTTCCTTGTAAGCATCCAGAAATCATGTTCAAAATTAATTCCATTCATTGAACATGATTTAGACAAAACTTTCTCGACACTACAAGTTCAATCACCATGTAAATATACTGCAGGCTCTACATTATTTTAAGAACTGGAATGGCTGTAGTGTTCTATTTAGAGAACCTGTGTGGTGAAGTGGTTTGAGTTTTGCGCAATGACTCTGAAGACCAGGATTCCAATTTTTGCTTAGCCATGGAAACCTACTGGGTGACCTTGAGCAAGTAACATTCTCTTGGACTCAGAGGAAGGCAAAAGCAAAGTCCCTCTGAACAAACTATGCCAAGAGAACTCTACAATAGGTTTGCCTTAGAGTCACCATAAGTCAGAAACAACTCAAAGCCACACAACAATAGGTACGGTATTTTATACTTGCTGACCTTCTGAACCAGTAAGTTCTGCACACACTAAATAAGTAAAATTAAGCATAGTGGGCCAAATGCAGTATTATACAAGCAGGTTTCTACTAGCACCTCCTCTTCCTCCTTCCAGTCCTCCTTCCTATCCAAAAATATGTTCCAGGGGGTTTCCCAGGCCTCTGAGCAGATTCTGAGTTGTGTGTAGGGGGCTGGATGAGTGACAGAGGTGACTCCCCCTCTGTTCCATTGACAGAAGCCATTCAGCCAGTGGAATAACACAACTGGATAGAGCTCACAGTCTTAACAACATAAAATATAATTTGATTATTTGGATGCAAAGAAAGAAGAGTAAATGCAAAAGACTTACTAAATCATGTGGATAAAAACGAACTGAGGTAGAACTTGATACATGAGAATCCGAGTCACTGTAACAAAACATTAACAAGTGACTTTAGATTGACATCTTATTCTGCTTTACAGTTCAAGTCTCTTCTTTAAAACCTTTTTGGATATTTATCCTCACAATTTAAATAAAGTTGTGCCATTTTAGCAAAGTGAACCCAGGAGAAGAAGAAAAAGACAGTGTGTGTGGCAGGGAGGAGAGGAATGCTTTGATCAACCTGTACAGGACAATGAACCCCATTATTCCATTATGCCCCCTTTACAAAAGAAGAAACCACAGGAATAAAATGTCTCTTTGTTAATAGTTCCCTCTTTTTTATCATGTTATACTTGGTCACTGGAAGACTATGGTCCAAAACACACTGCAGAAATAATCCAGTTGGAGACTGCTGTAACTGCCCTGGTTCAATGCTAATGAATTGTGGGAACTGTAGTCTTGTCAGACATTTAGCTTTCTCTATCAGAAAGCTCTGGTGCCACAATAAAGTACAATTACCAGGATTCCCTAGCACTGAGTCAGGACAATTAAAGCAGTTTCAAACTGGATTATTGCTGCAGTGTGTTTTGGGCCTTTGTGTGAAATTTGAGAAACCCTAACCAGGTCCAATGCATGCTCGACGTGTGCTAGGGTTACGGGACTGCACAGCAACTGCACGGTCCCTAACCCTAGCACGTACTGGCGGGGGTATAATGGCGGCGTCCCATGTATATGGGGGCCGCCATTATGACGTAACGAACGCATAGCATCCGCACCTTGCATCATGCCAGTTACATCACGAGTGTACCATTGGCACACTCGGAAGTAACTGGTGTGGCAGAAAAAGAACCTGCTTTTTGCGGGTTCTTTTTCCTGTGGAGGGAAGCCATGTGGTTTGGTGGCTGCAGCTTCCCTCTACAGGAAAAAAGGTCGCCACCACTCCAGACCTTCAAACAGGTATGTACTAGGCCATAGGTACTATTTTGAAATGGAGAAAAATCAGAATATGAAGATAATACTGGTCAATGCTGTTCTAACAAACAGTACATTAACTACTTTGAACACACAAAATATACGATATAAACATGAGAGTGGGTTGGTTTCTGGTTTCCATTTACTCAATTTTCAGTTTCAACATACAAATATTATTATTTGAGGAAAACATAATAGGAGAAAAAATCCCTTGCCCATCAGCCCACAATTTTGTGTTCCATGCTGTCAAAAGAATACGTAAACATTTAAAAATATTCCTGAACTATTTTCTAATCTAAGTTAAAATCAGTATTGCTGCAAAAGCTATAAAACACACCAGATATTAGATGTTCTTCTTCCAGCTGGCTCAAAATTCACAAGTGACATATCACAGCCCCCTGTCTCGTAGAGTGTAGAACTGAACTTACCTGTTGAAGAGAAAGTCATGATAAATACCATCACATACATCTTTGCCCATTGTACCATCAAAGATAAATGTTGTGATTTCTCTTTACATGGTTATCACCTGAACAATTTAATTATAGATTTATAAATGTATTTATCAAATGTATAAATCATGAATGGAGAACCTTTTATTTTTCAGGTAGTAACATCCAAATTAGTCATAAACCAGAATGCAGAGTAACATACTCAAGCAGTCATTCAAAAGATCACACACACATTCCTCTATCATCACCCTACAGTATCCAGTCTCTAAACCAGATATCTAATTAACATAACCTATCAACATAGAAATAAAATAGCTGATATTTATATCATTAAAATATTTATACTTTTTCTCTCTCGCTACTTTTTGCTCACACATTTCAAACTGATGAAATATCATCCCCTAAAGAAAATAAAAAGGGTTGACCCTATTTATTATGGGAGGGGGGAAATATAACCTTATTACAAAGGAAAGATGTGGTAGTGATTTATACAGTTAGGAACTGTGATGCATGTGGAGAAAACATTCTATCCTGTGTAACACAGTGCTAAACTTGGAATCATTCAAATGCAAATGATTGGTAATATGCTTGAATGTCCTCTTAGAGCAGAACGATCTAAGACAGAGTATTCACTGCCCCATTTAGCTAAGGTAGTGTTATGGAATTCATGGAAGAAGGATCTATTTTGAGTTATCACTATACTTCTATTGATGCAGTAACAATTCCTACTACTAGACACAAACAAGGGAGGACTGCCTTGCTGCTAGTGAGCTACCAGAGACATCTTTTGAGTATGAGGACTAAGCTGAAACAAAGGCAAGCTGGTAAGCTACTGGTTCAATTCAAGATTTCTCAAAGCACTCTTAACTAAGCAGCCCTATGAATGAATGCTAAATCATAGAATCATAGAGTTGGAAAAGACCGCAAGGGCCATCCAGTCCAACCCCTTGCCATGCAGGAAATCTCAGTCAAAGCATCCCTGACAGATGGCCATCCAGCCTCTGTTTAAAGACCTCCAGGGAAGGAGACTCCACTACACTCCGAGGAAGGAGTGTGTTCCACTGTCGAACAGCCCTTACTGGCAGGAAGTTCCTCCTAATGTTGAGGTGGAATCTCTTTTCCTGTAGCTTGCATCCAATGTTCCAGGTCCTGTTCTTGGGCAGCAGAAAACAAGCTTGCTCCCTCCTCAATATGACATCCCTTCAAATATTTGAACAGAGCTATCATATCACCTCTTAACCATCTCTTCTCCAGGCTAAACATTCCCAGCTCCCTACGTCGTTCCTCATAGGGCATGGTTTCCAGACCCTTCACCATTTTAGTTGCCCTCCTTTGGACACGCTCCAGTTTCTCAACATCCTTTTTAAATTGTGGTGCCCAGAACTGGACACAATATTCCAGGTGGGACCTGACCAGAACAGAACAGAGTGGCACTATTATTTCCCTTGATTTAGACACTATACTTCTATTGAGGCAGCCTAAAATCGCATTGGCCTTGTTAGTTGCCGCATCACATTGTTGACTCATGTTCAATTTGTGGTCTCCTTGGACTCCTTGATCCCATAAACAAATTGCTAAGACTTGCTCCACAATTCTTTTATCTACTGTATATTTTCAAAGTATTATGTGAATTAGAGTGCACTCATCCCACTCCTTTCTAGTTTCATATTTTATACTTAAATAGGGAATGATGGATTTATATATCCAATGCCACCATCACCCCAGCATATAAAAGTCTATCACACAGCTCCACACAACCCCATTTTGTCTTGTAACAAATGTATTGACTGAATCAAGATTAATACAATAATCTCAGTGTCTAACTTTATAATAGTTTTTAAACTACTCCCACTTTAAGCAAACACATATTATAGTTGTCTGCAGATACATTCTTTTAAATAGCTACTTGCCTATAGTGAAAGGGAATCATTATTAGATCTCAAGCCAGAGAAATTTTTTAAAATGTTAACAACTGTTTCTTTTAAAATTCCTTTCAGACCCCACAATGGACCCGAATTACTAGTAGTAACATATTGGTAACCCACAGCATACCAGTCACTCTTGTGGTCTTATCGAGAAGTCTGGCAGATACAATGCTTCTTTTGAGGGGATGATACAAACAAAACTTTAGAATATCTACTATGATTTTTAGCATTTAAGTCCATTTTCCACAAAGTAATGAAAAAGATATTTATAGAAAGGTATCATTTTTCCTCCACTATGTGATTTTTAGAGGCTAAAAATGTCTGCAGTCACACAGCCACCTCCCCTGGTCACTCTCAGGACATATGGTGCAGATATATTTTCTGCAGCATGTGAAGCAGCTCTTATATTATTTCTATACAAAATCTACAAGCTGTGGAACAGTATGGAATGCGAAAATTCAGAGAAGGCTGGTTTTTATCCATTTGACGGTTTATATCTTATTAAAAAAGACTGTAAGGAAGCAAAACTAATTAGTGATAGCACCCTCACTGTAAGACCATGTTAATAGTTGAAATAAACAGTGCCAACAATATAGTAGTCTTGAGACACGGATTCTACATTTCCAGTTCCTTAACATGCTGTTTCCAATGAACCTCACTATACACACATGAGTCAGTCAGTAAACTTCATGACTGCTGACAGATGGTTTGAAAGTCTAAGCTGTGCCTGTTGCGAGCTCTAGTCAAGCCTACAAGTGCTCTGAATGTTTCTGGGTACCTGTCCCTCATTGTCAATCATAATGTCTCTGCCCTTTCTAAATACTGAGATAACCCTAAATCTTTAGTTACAAAACATGTAAATGTAGAAAAATACATTTTGATTGATGAACTTGAGTTGCCCTCAACAGAGAGCTTAGATTCTCTTGCTATTGCAATTGGATTAAGATATACAGTATAACTATGTAATGTCTAATATGTATCTTAGAGGAGTAGGTAAATATAATTGCATATATGAATATGCAAAATATAAATGAATTTATATTTGAATAATTCATCTTTGGTCACATTTTTTTCTCAAATGAAAGAAGTAATGAATAGAATACTTCACAAGGGGCAGGAAAAGATACTTTTGAATTGGCAAAGGAGATGACTAACCAGGACATGCTTATAGATAAGACAGAATATAAGTTCTGCAAAGGTGCAGAAATAAAGTACCGTAGTTTGACCAATTTTTTGAATTGCAAAATTGAGAAACATACATTACAGAATTAATAAATTACATTATTTACAAAGGTTTCAACCCTAGTGTTAATTCCATCAGGTTTATACCCACTGGATTGATATAAATGTTCATTCACTATTCATCTATGGATTCAATGGTCTATTCTTGTTGGAACTAATACTACAATTCAGGCTGCAATTTAAAACTACATAATGTGAATAGATAGCAAAACAGAAAAGCATGTAAGATTTATACACAATGATTTCCCCCTGTGGTCATATCCACTTGTAATGCCATGTTAGAAGCAGTTTTTCATCATCCAACAAAAAGTCACAACAACATTATTTCATAACAACCATCCAGTTAGCTAATATTTAGAAAGATGAGGCTACTACCTATGATGAAATAAAAATAAGCCAAGAATAGATAGAAAACAAAATGTTACTCTAGGAAAGTGACATATTTGTTTATCACTGTAAGATGTAAATACTGAATGGCTTTATCAGTCCTAGTACAGAAAGAAAAGCAACTCTAATTGCTAAATTATCAGACTCCTAGTGAGATGATATGGTCCAGACTAAGTTCAAATGTGCATATTGATGACCAAATATAAATGTAACCTTTGCAACATCTTTTAAGTGAAAACTTCTTTCTTATATGTAACAACAATCTATAACTCCTTCATGAGGAGTCTCACAAGAACATGTGATCATTCTTGCCGCATTATGCATCAAATAAATAGCATCCTGACCTAAGTTGGGAGAAACCAAGGATAAAAAATATTTTGCTTTTTGCAGGCAACAGCATCCACTATCTATAGTGTACATTACTCCAGATAAAACAGTGATTCAATTTATCATCTGTCCCCAGCAGCTAAGAAAAAGATGCACTCTGGTTGCTCAGGGAGAACTCATTCCTCCAACAATTCCCACAAGGTCTGCTCCTCAAGAAGAAAAACAAACAGGCTGCCATAATCTAAGTTGAAAATGGCAAGATACTGAAAACATTTATTCTTTCCTGGCTCACACTCATAGAACAATTCATTCCACTGAAAGATGGAATGAACACTTATTAGTAAAAGAATGAGAAAGGTTTCCTCTTTTACCATAGCATCAACTGAGCTGCTCTGATGCCATGTTTACCACCAAAGCTATTGGGGAGAGTACCAGTCTAACCCTTTTCCCAGGATGGCTGCTTTGAATACTGGGCCTCAGACTGAAGTAAGATATGAAATACTGTACTGTAAATACATAACAGGAGAATATATAATGTGTCTCTGTTCAGAGATACAGTATGTTATTCAAACACCTAACAAAAAAACACCTATACAAGATGGGATTCAAACTACTGGAAACCACAGTAGCCACTTCTAAGGTTACCATATGTGGGTAAGTATCATCCAACTCATCTCACAATATATTCATTATCTCTCTATCTGCTTCTCTGTATTTCAAAGCAATGCCATAAAAGCAGTAACAGTAGACTTTGATGTGTGATCAAAGCTAGAAAATGCCTGCTCACATTGGGTACCACACAAAAAACTTTTAAGCATGACCATGTGAATCTACTTTCACAGAGAGGTGAGACTTAAGTTAAAGAGACCCTGAATACAGCTCCCCAAGTCCACAGAAAATGAAAAGCCAGTTAATACATGAGGAGAACAAGAGATTTCAAAATCGAGAGTTGGAGGTTCAACCCTTGCTCTAGAGCAATAGTCCCCAAACCTTTTTGGGCTACCTTCCAAACTGAGAGTTTGAGGCTCAAACCCTTGCTCTAGAGCAGTGGTCCCCAAACTTTTTCGGGCTGCCACTCCTTTTCTCTTAAGAGCCAACTCTAGTGCCCCCCAAGCATATTTTTGGATATTAGGTCTACTGTTCTCCTCATAGTTATGTTGGCCACATGACCACAGAATCATCTCTGACAATACTTGCTCCCTCATCTTAGTAATGGAGATGAGCTCTGCCCTCTGCAGTCAGACATGACTAGACAATCTTGTCAAAGGAAAACCTCTACCTTTGCCTTTTCTACTGCAAATTTAAAACAACCAATCTTGGATGTTGCTCCCTTTTCATGCAGTCACCTTGGGAGGTGCAATCAAGCAGCTGGCTGAGCAGCGGCCAAGAAGCTTCTTGCTTGTGCTAGCCTTGTAGCTAAGGCCAACACAGGCGAGAGGCTACTTGGTTGCAGTCTGACTAGCTGCTCAGTTGCTGCTCCCTTTGCACCCTGTCATCCTGGGAGCAGCAACTGAGCAGCTGGCTGAGCAGCGACTGAGAAGCCTCTCATCTGTAACAGCTTTGCAGCAAAGGCCAGTGCAGACAAGAGTCCTCTTGGTTGCTGCTCAGGCAGCTGCTTAATTGCTGCTCCCAGGGTGACCATGTTCAAGAGAGAAGCTTCTCCCCAGAAAGAAGGGATTCTCAATCCTTCGTCAGGGCAGAGAAAGGCGCAACTGGTGCATATGTTGGGGTTTTACAGAGGCCACATGCTCTGGGGACTTGTATGGACCGCCAAAAGAAGGGATTTTAACTATTGGAGCTACTCTAAGACAAAGGACTCTTTCCAAGAATCGAGCACAGATACTCCTTCCCCAGAGACATGTCTTCCCCACACAGCTTCAAATGTCCACTCTCCACAAAAAAAAAATTTTTTTCTGCTACCTCTTCTCTCAGCCTCTCTGATGAAAGAAATCAGGAGCAGCAGTGCAACTCCAGCCTGTTAACCAAGTAAAGCTCACAAAGCTTAAGCAGGGTCCCAAATTTCAATGCTCTTTTTTGCCGCCACTTCTCCGCAGTCACCATGTACTCTAACTCTTTGCTCTAATCCGTTTCAAAGTGGTGCTGCTTTGAGTCACAGAAACAATACCCTGTGCTCAAGCCTTGCACAATTTTCCCAATTGCCACTACTAGAGAAAGGCACCAGTAAGGTAGTGAACTCACACAGGCAAGCAAAGAGTGGGTGACACCACCACACAAAATGATCAGTGAGGCTGTGTGGTGGTTTTCTGGGGATCCTGAAAAGAAATTTAATGTAATCCTCATCCCCACCATTATCCTAAAGACCACTGGTTCCACTTGTCTTTCCTGCACACCAATACTCTGGCTGAAGGCCCCCTTGCCACTGCCCCTTTCCCCCTCACCACCCCCTACCGCCCATTTTCTCCCCCATCCCCCCCCCCCCAATCCTTCCACCACCCCCAAGGAGGGCATATCACCCACTTTGGGAGTCACTGCTCTAAAGAATAAAGTCCTTCTCAATTGTGCAAGACCAAATCAACAGACAAATCAATTACTATCCTAATAGTAATCTAGAGATTTCCTTTACGTATACATAGGAGCTTATGAATACAAACTCTTTCCAACTGTGGGTTCTAATATAGCAGAATGCTTTTAAAATTTGATCCAAGGTTCAAAACAAGCTTGAAACACAATCCAGGCAGGGGATTATTGGAGGAGATGAGAGAAGAGTTAAAAGTTTCATGGCTCACCATGCCCATGCTGCTTTTCAGAGTGTAATTCTTTTTCATACACTGGACTCTCAGACAGCAGAAGTAGAAACTTGCCAAATCACAAAAAGTGCTAAAATTTTGATTAAAAGAATTAAAAGGGTAACAACTAGGCAGACATAATTCCTCAAACATAAAAGTACAGGGCGATCAACTGGATGTACCTGCAACCTCCACCATTCAACAAAACAAGAAATATGCCTTGGCTTCTTCTTCTACTTTAGCTGTATATTGTATGTCCAAGAAATCATATGAAAAGCAGGATGAGGAAAGCATGAAAATTGGAAGAAGGAACATCAACAATCTAATATATACAAATAATACCACAATATTAGCAGAATATCAAAGATATGGGAAGATGATTAAAGAAGGTCAAGGCAGGAAATGCAAAGGCAGGTTTACAGCTTAAAATCAAGAAAACAAAAAATTATGACCACAGACGATCTACATAATGTTAAACTAGATGGTGAAGAGATCAAAATAATTCAAGATTTTCTATACCTGGGCTCAATCATCAATCAGAACAGAGACTTTAGTCAAGAAATCAGAAGACTAGGACTTGGAAGGACAGCTATGAAGGAACTAGACAAGATTTTAAGTGTAAAGAGATACAATTAAATGCCAAAGTTAGACTGTTCACGCCATCGAATTTCCCATTTCTATCAATGGCTGTAAAAGCTGGACAGTGAAGAAAATGAATAGAAAAAGAACTCATTTGAGATGTGGTGCTGGAGCAGAGTTCTGAGAATACTATGGATCATAAAAAGACCAATGGATGGATTATAGAGCAGATTAGGCCCAAACTCTTCCCGGAAGCAAAAATGACTAAGCTGAGGTTGTTGTATTATGACCATATCATAAAAAGTAAGGATTCACTAGAGAAGACTATAATGCTTGGTAAGATGGAGACAACAGGAAAAGAGGAACATGGCATTCCAGATGGATAGACTCAATAAGAGAAGCCACAGCCATGATCTTCAGCAGTTGAGCAGGGTGGTTGAGGAACGGAGACTTGGAGATCTCTTATTCATACGATCATCATCAATCAAAGTCGACTGGAAGGCAATTAACCACAACAAAATGTTCTGGCTTGGGAGTCCCTAAGAGGAACACAATGGCCCCATACAGACAGGCCAAAATAAGGCTGCTTTGGGTCACTTTGAAGGTATCCTGTTTAAATGATGCATGTGTACTAGGAGTCTGGGAGCTGCGCCAAAGCTGTGCTCCAGTCCTTAGGACTGGATTGTGGCTTTGGTGTGGCTTCCTAAGAGTCCGGAAGCATACCTCCAAAGTGACCCGAAGTAGCTTTATTTTGGGCTGTCTATATGGGGCCAATGTAATACTCAATTCTGCAATATTTCAGTAGAACACTAAATGGCACCTGACTGCATTACAAATTGTACTATCAGCCTTTCTATAGTTTTCCTTTCTAAAACACCCTGCCTTTATGAACAAAACATACACAAAGAATTCAAAACAGCCTCAAACGTATTGGCTTCCTTAACAACTGATTTAATTCTTTAATACTGAACCACAAAATTGAGAGGATCCAGTAATATTTTGCTGAAGAGATAATTGGCAGTACATCTATCTATTCAGACAGCACTGTTTGAAAATGGTGAAAAAATGAATCAAGAGTTCTGAATGTGAAAGTTGACCTTCTATTCAGTCTTTCAGGGATGGAAGGGAGCCAAACATATTAGTCAGAAAAACAACTAAAATGGCCCCAAAACTTAGGGGTGTATGTCAGATATGGCCAAATCCCAAGGCAAATTGGGTAGATTTGGGATTTGTCTGAAATGAATTTAAAAGTCTCTTAATCACTCCAGAATAAACCTACTTCCTTCAAAATCTTCATGAGTTATCAGGAGGGACACAGAAACAGACATCCTATCTCCAGAAATTGCTAATTTTCCTTCTAGCTTTAGACATAAGGAAAACACCACTGTGTGAAAGTAGATGGGAGAAGAGGGGAGAACAATTTTGTGACTGAGAGATCTAGGTTCCAATGATGGAAAAACTTTACCACTGCTCATCTTTGTAATTCCAACTGAAGTACTTGTTAACAGGAAGTAATATGGAAGAAACTTATCAGGGGCAGCAATGCCTTTCTCCTGCATTTTGCAGCTGTATGTCTGCATCAGCAGTGTAGAAGTACTCTATGGACAGCTTTATCTGACAGCTCAACATTAACTGCAAGATAACTCTGCTCTGTTCATGGATGACTATTCACTGGATAGCTGCTACTGAGACCAACGGCTACTCAAGCAGAGATGTGGAGTTATCCAGAAAGTTTTTATCAAATAAAATACTGTTTTCTTCTCAGTCATGAGATGACAATACTCCATTCCAATGTTTTATTTTTCCACAAGGAGAGATGAGGGAAAGGGTTAACAAATCAGAAAAAAAATACCTGGAATACATAAATAATCTGTGGATGTTGGTTTTTGTTTTGTTTTTAGTTGTCAAATAAGCAAGTAAGACATGTGGATCTTTAGAATCAAGATATTTCTGGAGTAGGCCAGAGCAAAATAATCTTTTCTTGATTGCTCTAGATCAGGGGTTCTCAACCTGTGGGTCGCAATCCCTTTGTGGGTCAAACGACCCTTTCACGGGGGTTGCCTAAGACCATCGGAAAACACATATTTCCGATGGTCTTAGGAACCGAGACACCGCAATTTTATAGTTGGGGGTCACCACAACATGAGGAACTGTATTAAAGGGCTGTGGCATTAAGAAGGTTGAGAACCGCTGCTCTAGATCATAATGCTTAAATTAGATCCAAGATTGATTTTATATATATGTTGAGCTTGCAGATGTTTTCCTCCTGTTAAAAGAGAGGAAACCAGCAAGCAATAACTGTTTTCCTATAGCTTAAAATATTAATAGGATTCTGCATAAAAGATCTGACAATTGTGGAAGTCACCCAATTTCACATTTTGCACAAAAGTATAACAGTCCAACATTAAACACTTTGCAATATTACTCATGTGGTAAATGGCAATAAAGTATTATTAATTCAAAAACAAGTAAAATTAGACTAATTTTTCAACATCCTACTGTTTCAGTTATGAAAATATAGTATCACACACCGAACATCTGTTTTTCTACTTCCTCAAAGCCAAATGTAATTTCCTATTACAGAAATTGGACATTTGAGCCAAAATACAAAACAGTTACAAGTCTATAAATAACTGGAAGGTAGTAATTTACAATTGTAGTCTTCAATACAAAAGTGTCTGAATACAACAACATTTTAAATTACTGGCTCTCTGGATATTCATGTTGAAGACTAAGCCATATAATTTTATACTAATGTGTGAGGCAACCACCACCTACTGTCTCACAGACTTGATAAGATTATGTTCTTCCACTAGTGCAATGGACACCACTGGCAGACTAATTTAGACCTCCCTCTTAAGTCCCCTGTATCCCACACAAATGGGTCCTGGAATGTTCTACAAACCTCTGGAGACTATTTGGGGGAAATGGAGGACACTGCAACCTAACAGGGAGGGCCGATCCAAACTCTGGCTGCATAAAGCTACTTTTGTAACACCAGTTTTAGCTTCATCAGAGCTGTTAAAAACATCACACTAAGTTGATGCATAGTATCTTGAGATATTTTGATATGACTCAAACAAAATCAATGAAGACTTAATACAGCATCTTCAGTGATTCACTTCTAGGATAATAGTTTAGCTGATGAGGTGTGGCAAAAAAAGGAAAGAAAGAAAAAGGACTGCAAGTGATTCGCTGTAAGAAACATACTTCCATCATTCCAAAATGATGCTAAGACTAAGAATATTACAGTGCATTATAAAGCATACATTTACAGCATTAACACTTTCATTTCACCAAGGTTATATAAGGCCCGCGTACCAAGTTCATCGTGCAAACTGCTGCTGCCAACAGCAGATGCATTGTCATGTGATGCTTCTAAGTGGATACTCCCATTTCTCACCAGCAAGGAGGCACTAGCACTGAGCACAGCGGCCTGGGAGTGGGGGCGGGACTGGACTTTGACTTGGGTTGTGGACTGGTGACCTTGCTGAACATCTTGAAGGCTACGAAAGAACATGGATGGTGGAGACATTACAGGGAAGAACACAGAAACAAGAGCTAGAAACCAGAGTTAGTACTTTTAGTGTTAGGGGTTTTTTTATATTTTAAAAAAAGTTACAATAGTATACCATATTGAATGAGCCAGTGTATATGAAAAGCATGTCACAACACATCCAGGATATTAACAGTATGACCAAACAGTGTGCACACACACGCCAGCATTACTTCAACATAACTTCTGCCCCACAAAGTCCCTTCCTTAGCAGCATTCAAGAGTGTACAATTGTTTTATTGTGTCAAAAGAATCTTGTGGGGAAAGGATATTTCTTTAGCAAGTAACATTTGCCCTTCTCTTGCTAACAAACTGCAAACTTCACTCTTTCATGCAAGTTCAAAGCCAAACTCTGGGAACAGTGTAGGTAGTAAATGGTTGATAAGTGACAAAATTGACAGTTGGGAAATATTTTAATTAAAACTACCTGAAAATGCCACAAAGATATATTTTAGTTTGGTATTAAAGCTCTACTTATATCATAGACACACTATAGGCAAATCAAGCTTCATTCCGTAACACCAGCTGCTCTGTAAAATAAATGGGGTAATTGTGGGGTCAATATATAAATAAAAGACTATAAAGCAGGTTACAATGCAAGATATTATGCTAATTGTATTATGTATTTTAGGAAGAACTTTTCATTAAATATCCCTTTAACTAACATTTCTTTTTGACTTTCCAATAGCACAAGTCTATGTGTATTTGACCATGACTAAAACCTAGTGAATTCATTGGGGTTTCTCACATGTAAATAAGTACAGTCACCTCTCCACATTCACAGGGGTTGGGGTGGAAGATCCCTGTGAAAGTGGAAAACCGCAAATATGTTTGCCTTTCCTAAACATAAATGAAGAATCTTCTCCCACCTAAAGCACCACCCATAACTCTCTTTGCAACCTTGCAACACATAGCCTCCCCCACATTTCCAAAGTGCTTCCACTTTCAATCTGATATTAACAACTACCACTGCACAGGATCCACCTTCTCTCTTCCCTTGCTCCTACCATTCCCTCCCAGCCAGACAAAAGCAATACTGTATGTTTCCCACTTTGACAAACTTTGCATTCTCCTCATGTCCAAAGTCCTTTCCTTTGAACCGAGCATTTGAAGCCACCACCAGAGAAGATTCAACTTCTCTCCTCTCCTCCTCTCCGCCCCCCACCAGCCAGTCAAAAGCAACATTGTACCTCTCCCTGCTTTGCCCAACTTTGCATCCCCCCATTTCCAAAGTCCTTCCACTCTCAATCCAATGTTTGTAGCGATTACCACAAAGGGAAGGTAGGGTGTTGTTTTTGTTTGGCTGGGAGAGAGGGGGAGGGGGGGAAGAAGCTGGATTTTTCCCTGATGGTGGCTGCAAACATCAGATTCAGAGGGAAGGACTTTGGGGATTAGGAGGATGCAAAGCTTGGCAATGCAAGGGAATGCAGATTTGCTTTTGACTGGCTGGGAGGAGGGAGAGAAGGAGGGGAGAGAAGCTGGATCTTCCCTTGTGGAGGCTGCAAGCATTGGATTCAAAAGGAAGAACTTTAGAAATGAGGAGGATGCAAAGTGGGGAACATACCGTGATGCGACTTGCTGGGAGGAAGGGTGGAAAGAAAGGTGGTGAAGAGATCAACCTTGTTAAGCAGCAGCTACAAAGTCAGGAATAATCAAAACTACACATCTGAAACTCACAAATGTGGAGGGCCAACTCTATATGATTACAGCAGAGGTGAAAATTGCGCTACACAATTCCCATCTAAAATGATCAATGGACGAAAAAAATTACACATTTCTCATGATGTTCTTCACCCTGAAATGTGTTAAGAATTTTTCAAGAGATCAAGGCAGTAATGCTCAATTACTTAAATACTATCCAAAATCCATCAGGGTGGTTCTGATGACACAACTGCTTCTGTTAGTGGAAGAATAACAGAGTTAGAAGAGACTACAAGGGCCATCCAGTCTAACCTCCACCCATGGAGGAATACATAATCAAAGCATTCATGACAGATGGCCATCCAGCCTCTGTTGAAAAACCTCAAAAGAAGGGGACTCCATGACACTTTGGAGGCAACGTATTCCGCTGTCGAACCTCTTTTTCTGTCAGGAAATTTTTCCTAATGTTTAGGTCGAATCTCTTTTCCTATAGTTTGAATCCATTGCTCTGTATCCTATTCTACAAAGCAGCAGAAAACAAGCTTTCTCCATCCTTAACATGACATCTCTTCAAATATTTAAACACAGTTATCATGTCACCTCTTAACATTCTCTTTTCTGGGCTAAACATACCCGGCTCTCTAAGCCTCTCCTCATAGGGCATGGTTTCCAGACCTTTCAACATTTTGGTTGCCTTCCTCTGACATGCTCCAGCTTGTCGATATTGTCAAATTTGGTGGTGCCCAGAATTCAAAATGATGGTGCACAGAAGTGGACTCAGTATTCCAGGTGAGGTCTGGTCAAAGCAGTAACTATTATTTCCCTTGTTGTAGACACTACACTCCTATTGATGCAGCCTAAAATCATGCTAGCTTTTTTTAGCTGTTGTATCACAGTGTTGTAAAGGGTCAGTTACCCCTCATGCCTGCAAACTTTTCTGTGTCCTCAAACTCTGCTCTGAGAGGCTGGAGGACTCTGTAGAACACATTTGAGGATACAAGGAACGCTGCAGAGATGGATGTAGTCCTTTATTATTTCAATTTATATTCTGCTTTTCTATTTATGTTTCAGGACTGGCTTGTTCTTGCAGTCTGAACTTGTGTATTGCAAGCTCACTATTTCTTGTACATCAGGTTATTTTCTAACTATTTAAAAAATAATGCTAATTATATGCAAATAATCCTTCTTACATTTTTTGTGCAGTAAACAAAATTACATTTTTGTAAAATACATTATACTGTACATGGAAAACGTCATAAGCTTTAAAAAATTGATCTAAGTTTTCTAGTCAGCAGATTGTTAAGTCCATTATTAATGCTAAGAGAAAAACATAAAAATGACTATACATTTACACCTCCTTTTTCGCAGGAGATCCGTTCTGGAACCCCTCGTGAAAACAGAGTTTCGCTTATATTAAAACCCCATTTGATTGAATATAGGTATGGGGGCGTGCACCGTGGCCCATTCATTCGACCTCCGTTTGTCCATTGTGTATAAGCGAGGGATGTGAGTCTGAAGACCATGAGAACGAATGGAGGACTGTATACTAATTGTAAGACTAAGATGTATGCCTGTATTTTTTTAATGATATCAGATGTGCGGCCCCAGCATTTTATTTCTGAATGTGCCAGTGTTGGTACCACAATTGCATCCCCTGAAATTGTTTCCTTCTTGCCTGGAACTGTGTGGACTGCAGCCAACAGTTTTTGGACCAGCACCAGTCCAAGGACCACTACTTTGAAAACTACTGAGTTATACTACTTGATGAACAACACAACCTCAAAGAGAGAGTTTAAAGAACAGAAGGAACACTCTCCATTTAACACTGTCCTACTATACTATTCCAACATACTTCACCTTCTTAGTAACTAACAAGAAACAGAACTGCCTGCCTTATAGTGGTGTCGCCAGTGGGGTGTGGGGGGTGCAGACTGCACTGGGTGACACCCCAGAAGATGTGATACCCAGTTGCCCCCCTCCCACCTTGGTATTCTTGCCTCAAATCAGTGCATGAGTGAGGGAGCGTGCCCAGCCTCCCCTCTCTGCTGCATGCCACTCTACATGAGTATAATAGCCCGCGGTAGGGGGTGGGTTTGGCACAGTCTCTACCTTGCCTGCCCTACACACAAGTAGAATGATGCTTGGCAGGGAGTTGAGAGATGCCCTTTTGGCCCTGCCCCTAGAAGCCCTGCCCAGAAACCCCACCACCCGCACCGGGTGACACCCTGGGAAGTGGCAACATTGCCGACTTATACAGCTCATATAACTGAAGTAATATTTTAAGCAAAAATGTACGCCATTGGTGGAAATAATTTTTGTAGTTTCCCTTCCTTTTACAAATCAATATTCTTCATCTGGTTCACACATCTAGCTGGCAATTTTCTTTGCATTACAGAGATACAGGTGGATATTCCTTGTCACCAACATGCACCAAAATAGCACTATTAAAAAAGAACTGCAGGAAAATTGTATGTATGCATCCCAATGAGTACACCCTTCCCCTTGTTCTTGAGAGGATCTGTGCAACAGCAAAGAACTGTGAGAAATTAGTGTCTTCTTCACTTATTTTAGGTTTGTGGTCAAGGAAAAAGTAAAGTCAGCCCTCTGTTTTTATGAGGGACCCCCCGCCCCCGCAAAAATGGAAACTCACAAATATTCAAGCCCTATATGCTTGAATAGAGGCACGTGCCCGCAAGCAGCTGGAGGTGGCGCACCCCCTCCGTTTGCACCTTGCGAGTAAGCAAGGCTTGCAGATCTGAAGTCCGCGCAAACAGAGGGGCAACTGTACATTCACTACTCTCTAAGATGACTGTTCGCTGTACCCATGTAAACTGGCTTCCAATGTGCTACATCACTGTTTGACTAATATTTTCATTTTATGAACAAGTTACACAAAACTGCACAATATAAATTCAGATTACCAATTTCAGTTCTATGAAAATGTCAATGCTGTTTTCCTGACAGCCAACTGTAAAAATACTATTTTACTTTTCAAAACTTTCTTCTCAATTTCATCACACTAAGTACAACATGCTCAACTAGGGTAGAATAAGATAGATTCCTAGTAAAATGGCATGGGTGTCATGTTTCAGTATAGCAAAATGGATTGTTAAACTAACCAACAGAACTTGTTTTAATGACACAGCCTGTGCAGAAAAATGGGACAGCACACTGCAGCCTGATTTGTCAAAAGGGATAGCCAGATTTCTAGTTTGTGCATCTACAAGTGGATGTTTGTACATGACTCGTTGCATTAACCAGATTCACACTTAGAACTGTATTAGAAGCAGAAGAGAGCTTTTTACTCTTTAGCCAACCAATCCAACCAATCATTGTTACCTATAAATAGCTTACCTATAAAGAGTTGTCATCTCAAATAGATGCAACAGCCAGGAGTGCTTGGTATCAACTTCAGTTGATACTGTTAGGAAATAAAGCCTAAAGGAAAATGTCCAGATGTGACAATGTGGCAAAATGGTCACGTATTGCTTGTTAACCTGGGAACTGGTTGCAGCTGGAACTCATGTCAGCAGCTGGAAGTACAAAGTCATTGTGTGCCAGAGAGCACGTAGTGCTAATTTAAATATCCAGTGTCATTCTGGAAGAAGGACAATAATTCAGGTGGCACAGGAAATGATGACAGCAAGAGGCTGGGCAAAGTGGCCACATGGTTTAAATGTATGGTATATAAAATCCAGATCTCTACTGTACAGTGTGGGTTTGTGTTGGTGGTGATATAGCTATTGTTAGTGTGTTCCTTTCTAATCAGCAACTCTAAGAAATAAAGTGCCTATTCAGAGATAAACCAGACTCCAGTTTGCTTTCATCTACAGCTGGATTCTTGGCAAGCTCAAAGGCTGCAGGTTGTTTCATCCTAACGCAGGCTTCTGGAGATACTCTGCGCGCTCAATTCTGCTACAACAGATACACCAACTGCGGCCCTACCTGGACCAAAAGGACCTTGAAGTAGTGGTACATGCATTGGTAATCTCTCATTTAGATTTCTGTAATGCACTCTACATGGGGCTACCCTTGTTCCAAGTTTGGAAGCTCCAGTTGGTTCAAAATGCGGCAGCTACATTGGTCACCGGTATATCTAGGTCTGACCATGTAACACCTGTGTTAAAATCTCTTCACTGGCTGCCAATTAGCTTCTGGGCCCAATACAAGGTGTTGGTTATTACCTTTAAAGCCCTACATGACTCGGGTCTGAGTTACTTGAGGGAATGCCTCTCCCTACAAAATCCGCCCTGCACTCTCAGAACATCCGGGAAGAATTTACTAGATTACAATAAGACTAGGAAAATTATGACTTCCCACAGAGCTTTTGCACCTGCGGCTCCTAAATAGCTTACCGGAAGAGATCTGTCTAATTACCACCTTAGACGCTTTTAAAAAGGCACTTAAGACGGATCTCTTCAGGCGGGCTTACCCACCCAACTTTATACAGGAGATCATGAAATGAGATGTTTCACTTCTAGACTATGATTGTGTGATTATCAGTCAACTAGATAGTAACCTATTATTATTATTATTGTTGTTGTTGTTGTTGTTGTTGTTGTTGTTGTTATCCTTTATTTATGAAGCGCTGTAAATTTACACAGCGCTGTACATGCAATCTTTTTAGTTAGACAGTTCCCTGCCCTCAGGCTTACAATCTAAAAAGACATGACACAGAAGGAGAAGGGAGTGGTGGAGGGAAAGGGTAAGAGGTCCAGCAGTTCCTCTCAACCTCCGAGGCCTGGACCAAGGCAGATGGACTGAAGGGAGGGCTTGGCTTCAAAATGGAAGGTTAATCATTATCCAGGGAAAATACATAGCAATACAGAAAATGGATCGATGAACAGTCAACAACAGAACATCAGATAGTAAGCGACAATTATGCGATGCCTGGGAATAAAATAACCTAGTTATTTTATTGAATTACTATTAATGTTACTATTTTATTGACTGTAATTTGTATAGGTATTGTATTATTTTACTGATGTAATCCTGCCTCAATCTGCAGGGAGAGGTGGGAAATATAAATAAAAACATTATGATTCTATTATTCTATTATTATTATTATTATTATTATTAGAAATATCATAAAATATTTAACACTTGAAAGAATAAGAGACTTATGAAATACACAGGGTTAAATATCAGTTTCCTCAAGCCAACATAATACAGAAGCACTTCCTATCATTGCTACTTTCCAAATCCCTTTGGAAAATCACATGTGAGGAGGGGGGACTACAAAATGTTTCTGTTTCTGGAATAAGGAATGTTAACAAACAGATAAAAATAAGGCAAGGAAATTTACAAAATGAATACTCTGCAGTGTCAAGCTTTGGATAGTAGAATTTGTGGATGGAGAATCCATGGATATGGAGGGCTGACTGTATAAGCTAAAAATTAAAGATTTCTGAGTCATTTATAAGTTAAGGTTGAATAATTATTCTGTTTTTGTGTGCCCCCTCAAGCTGCCTGTTGATTTATGGCAATTTCATGCATTTCAAAGGCTTTTCTTAACTATTACTATTTAGGTTAACTATGCTCAGAATGGTGTGAGTAAACACAGTAAGTGTAATATGCTATTGATGAATATTTGCAGTTTGATTATCATTTAGGGCTCAATTTTCCAAGGCAGATGCACAGATAAATATTGTTATGCAATAGATAGACCAGTAAGCAGAGAGTTAGCTTGAATGACTCAGAAAAAAAAATTAATGTTCAGTAATTTTGCAGCATCCACTTATCTGCTTTCCTGTTTGTTAAGTGAGAATATCTTCCTATTTAGCTAGGAAATTAGCTGGACTTTAGATCGCTCTCAAAGACCAATGAGTCACCATGTTAGACAGCGTTATCTGGATACAGATCTCAAATAAATGGAAATAAGATTCCCTCTCTCTTCCTCCACAACATGGCTGGACTCTACTGTCTGTCTTTTCCCATGCTGAATCATAGATTCATAGAGTTGGAAGAGACTACAAGGGCCATCCTATCCACACCTCTGCCATGCAGGAACACACCATCAAAGCACCCCTGTGTTCCACTGTCAAATACTGACAAGAAGTTCTTCCTAATGCTGAGGTGGAATCTCTTTTCCTGTAGTTTGAATCCATTGTTCTGGGTCCTATTCTCTGGAGCAGCAGAAAACAAACTTGCTCTAGCCTCAATATGACACCCCTTCAAATACTTAAACAGGGCTATCATATCATCTCTTAAACATCTCTTTTCCAGGTTAAACATAACTAGCTCCCTAAAATCAATACCCACCCACAGCAAATTTGGAAACATGGAACATCCATGGCAGTAGAAATAACTTTCTAATAAGTAATGAAAATAAGCAATCACCTTCTTTGGAAATAGGTCAAGGAACTGATTTAGATAATCCTATCTATACATACATACATTTTTTAAAAGTGAAATGCCACTTCCTAGTGTAAAACCATACAGTCGGCCCTCTGTTCTCGCGGAACTTCCCGCGAAAACAGAGACTCACATTTATTCAAGTCCCATAGGCTTGAATGGGGCGTGCAACCGCACGCAGGACGTGCCCCATTGAGGATAATGGAGGTCGCCCCTTCGTCTATAATCAAGAACGCGGATCTCAAGTTTGCGAGAATGGAGGGGCAACTGTATTTGCTGTGTGTCTTCAAATTCACTTCTGACATATAGTGACTCTAAGACACACCTATCATGGGGGTTTCTTGGCAAGATTGATTCAGAGGTTCTTTGTCATAGCTTTCCTCTTAATCTGAGAGAGTATGACTTGCCCAAGGTCAACCAGTGGGTTTTTATGGCCAAGTAGGGATTTCACCCCAGTCTCTCAGAGTCCTAATCCAACACACAAACTTCTATATCATACTGGCTGGCAAGAAACAAATAAACAAACCAAAAACCTATACTACACTGGTAAAATTAATGTAAAGCTAGCAGAACTACTTTTATTAGTAAACGTACACTAAGAAAAACAATAGTTCTAATGTAAAAGCAGTTCAATAAGATTGGAAATGTTCTCTTATTTGGAGTTCTTACAGGTTAGAATACAATAAAGAAATCAAAAATTCAGAAGGTCTAAAAATAGATACAATTTCATGCTGGATATATTTAAAAGCTGTAGCAGTGAAAAGGCAGGGCCTGGTCTCGATTAAGTAGCAGAGCCCTCCCATCAGTCCATCTGTTATTGTCCAGGCCTCAGAGGGAGAGAAGAACTGCTGGACCTGATCCCCTTCCCTACCACCATGCCCTTCTACTTTTGTTTCGTGTCATTTCAGATTGTAAGCCTGAGGGTTGGGAACCATCTAATTAAAAAGATTGTATGTACAGCGCTGTGTAAATTTACAGTGTTATATAAATAAAGCTTAATAATAATAATAATAATAATAATAATAACAACAACAACAACAACAACAACAACAACAGTTATTGACAGTAGAATCAAGAATATTATAGTAGCATAGAACTGTTTGTAACACTTATTTATGAATGGATAATTTAATACACAAACTTTATATACAGTCAATTTAGTACAATTCTGTACAACAAAATATTTTGTTAGTTCAATGTTTTTAAGGCCATGTTCTAATACTGCTAAACCCTAGCAGGATTTTTTAAAGTTAAAAATTGGTTTCATGAAGAGAGAGTGCATTTACTGTAAAGAGAATGTCCAACTCCTTTCACAGGAAGGCTATACTGAGAGTAGTAGGGCCTTCAAACTCATATGCCAATTCTCTATTGAAGCAAACCAATCTTAAGTATTTGTTCTTTCATTAAAATACTTCAGAATGTTTACTTTTATCACCATTAACCAAAATAATGACAATCTCACATCAGTCATGCAATTGACACTTAACCAAAACACTTTAAAAATGTTTCTCATTATTTAATAAACTAATGTGTTGCTTTTTTCCATAAAAACAGGAGGAGAGTTCAAAGTAATCCATCCTCGTGCATTATGTGTACACCTTACACATAGTTATAATCCATAAAGATTACAATTATTAATACATTTTTCATGCACTAATTACTTAAACAGCATTCACAATATCTTCTGAGAAGGGCTAAAGTCAATCTGGAGCATTCTAAAACACTGCATCTTAAGCTATCTAATGTTACTGGCAAATTTTATGTGTGTGAGAGTGTATCATGGACCAGTATCATTTGTTGTTCTTGCTAAGGTGTGCCTTCAAGTCATTTCTAATGTATAATGACCCATGAGGTTTTATCATGAGGTTTTCTGAAGGTGAGAGTGTGTGATTTTCCCAAGGTCACCCAGCAGGTTTCCATGGCCGAGTAGGGAATCAAACTCTGATCTCCAGAGTGCAAATCCTATGCTCAAACTGCTACACCACACTAGCTCTAAACAGTACCATATTTGTACCCATTGGCTACTTCTTTTAATTCTTTCCTAGAATATATCCAGGTAGCTGATGGCTCATGGACTGGCACTGGTCCATGGATCATCAATTTGAGTAGGACTCTTCTGTAGGAAAAACTTTTTTTATAATTAGGACTTGTTTTAATTCTAATATTGTAATGCTTTACATATCTGAAAAATAATTTGTTGCTCATTATTTATGTGATAGAACTTCCCTGCTCCATGTTGTTTTTCAAACTGTTCCTTTTAATGGCCAAAATGTATAGCTGGAATACTAGCAATATTGACCTTAAGAGAGTGAAAGAGAAAGTGTGTGTGGATTATGAATTAAAGGCATTTTAACCCAGATACCACAGGAAAAGCCATAACTCAGTAGTCAATCACATGCTCTGCATGCAAACATTCCAGACTCAATCCCTGGCATCTCCATGCAGGGTTGGGAAAGAGCGTTGTAAGAAATTCTGGGGGACCACAATCAGCCCCTGTAAACATGACTGACCTAGAATAAATGAATTAATTAGATATCTTGGTATAAAAGGCATGTGCCTAATCTCTCTTTCATTGTCTGTGGACTAATAATATATTTTAAAATCAAAACAACACTGCCCAGCTATGTTGAGTAACCTGTTAAATGGATTATAAATACCGTACTTACTTTCATGTGGTTACAAGTTATCACAATAGTGTACTTTGCAAAAGCTGCTGAGAACTTAAAATCATATCTCAACTTGGGGCACATATATTTTAGGCAATGGGTGATTATCTACCTTGAAGGAGTTTGTTTTCTGGCTCTTTCTAAAATATAAACTTTACTTTATTGACTGCGTAAAAGAGGAAATAAGATAAACATGCATTCAAGAGAACTAGACAAAAAGGTCAGAAACAGTTTGTTTTCATAACAGAAGGCACATTTGTTATTTATGATAATTCTGATATATTCAAAGAGCTTAATGGAAAAAACAACAAAGGCTTAAATCTTGCTTTTAGTCCTAACTAGAGCAGACCCACTGAATCAGTGAGATCTACATAAATGTTAAATGTCATCATTCAAAAGTAGTCCACTTTAGTTAGGACTACCAACAGGATTAAAGCCAAGGAAAGTCAATGTGCCACAAGAATAAGGTGGAATAGGCTCCAATAAACATTTATTTCCATTTAACAAATTCAACCTGCTTCTTTTTCACAAAAGGGAAAAGGAAGCAAAGGAGTTGCTACCCCTACATTTGAACAACCTACCTTTTCCAGAAAGAGAAAAGAATCCTGAGAGAAAAACTACTAAGATGTCATTACACTTCATTAGCAAATGGGATACTTGCAGACGGAAGAACTTCCTAGTGTTCTGCTAGTATTAAACATTAGCAGTGACTATAAATAGGAAATTTATTCTTGTATGTAACGTTGGATATGCAGTACATATATTGTATATATAATATAAAAGGAATGTTCTAAACTGTTTTCATTTGTTCATGCAAAAAGTCCCACTTAAAAAAATTGAAGATACAATCTAAAGAAATGGGCTTCCATACGTGGAAGAGCCTATGTGAAACAGTTCTTCATGAGGTCTAGGAAATTCTAACCATACCAGAAAAATCCTGCAGTGCCAGATTTAAAATTGCATAAAGGCATTTTTCATGGTTAGGGTTTCACAAAGTGAGATGTCATGCTATGTATATAATTAGACTCTGCTCTTCACACATTCCTAAGTACACATTTTTTTGTTTGTTTGTTTCACTTGTACCTAAAGCATGGAAGGTGGTGAATAGGCCTCTTTCTACACTACTTAGGATCAATAATATAAACCGGTGATGATTTTCAATCATGATTTCTGTGATGATGATATATAGCTGGAAGTTTTAATATTTCTCATACAAATAAAGTCCATTTTATGGACTTGATGCTCAATGAATTGTGATCAATACAATCTGCTATGTAGTTGAGTTATTTTTTAAATATTTCTGAATGATCAGGAATAAATGAATGACTTAGGAACTTGAATGTTTTTGCAGTTCTGTATGAAGAGGCAATATCCCAGTGTTATTAATTATTAACTACAGTGCACCCTTGCTTTATGCAGGGATCCGTTCCGTACTCCCCCGCATAAAGCAAATACAGTACCACCTATGCTCGACCCCTATTTAAATGAATGGGGCTTGTGCACGTGGCGAAGTGGCAGTGCACACACACAAAGCGCGCCCGCGTATAAGGCGTATCTTATGGAAGCAGATGGCATGAAACAGGTTTTACAGATACTTTCCACCTCATTATTACTTTTTTATCACTTGTACAGAAGCATGTCAAATATGGGATATCAAATACATTTAATGGACTCAGTGGCTTGTAGCTATGGAATGCAGTTCAAAAGAGCAATAAAACATTAGGTTGAAAATGTTTCCAAGAGGTACCACAGACTGTTGTAAAAAACAGAAGAAGCCAATGTATGTGCTCTGGCAACTGCAAACAATATTTTCAGCCTATTTCACTTTAAACACTGTAATTATTCAATAATTCCATGAGAAATTATTTCACATGTATTTAATACGTTGGATACTCATTTTATCTCATTATATCATGACAGGTTAAGTTTCCCTTAGCCAGAACTCTGAAATATTCCAAAAACCAAAACATTTTTCATGGGTGGGGCTAAGATAGTGTCAGCTTTGCCTTCTGATGGTTCAATGTATACAAACTTTGTTTCATGCACAAAATTATTTTAAATAGTGCATAAAATTACCTTCAGCCTATGTGTCTAAGGTATACTGTACATGAAACACATAATAATTCTGTGTTTAGACATGGGTCCCATCGCTAAGATATCTCATTATATATGTATATGCAAATACAAGTATTTCAGAATAAATAAAAATCAAACATCAAAAACACTTCTGGTCCCATGCATTTTGGATTAAAAAAACCCCTCAACCTGTATAGTTCTAATTTTGCACAGAACTTTCTGTTCATTCTATATTTTTATTTTGGATTCTACAGTTTTATTGTATAAAATTTGTTCTACATATATATATATGGTTTGCTCTGTTTCATTAAGCTAGTCTTTCAAGGCATCACTTAATACTGTCCTTGTTGCTGTAGGTTAAGACCAATGAACAGAGCACATGATGTTAATCATTACAGCTTGGTTTCAGAAACATTTTGCATGAGTGGAAAGGCAACTCTGCTTGTGCAAGGAAGCCCCAAACTCTCTTGTTTTCTTCATCCCCTTGTGAACCCCATCACACACCACCCCCCAAAGACAGGGCAGGGAGGATTGAAGGAAACTATTATGAGAGATGAGTCAGGAGCACCCCTATTGTATAAGAAGTTTCTGATTACCTATTTGTGCATGTCTTCTAACGAATTGCATTTTATCACTGAAAAATACATATGTAGGACTGCAAACATCATGATTAACTGAACATTTGCTCTCTAGGAATTACTGTATATACTCATGTATAAGTCTAGAAATTTTAGTTTAAAAATTAACCTAAAAAACTGGGTTAACTTATCCATGGGTCAATGTAAGTACTGTACTTTAACTCAAAAAAAGGAACCGTCTCAATCTCTAAGTAGAGTGATGAAAGGCAAGAGCGTAGTCTATCCTGAGAACACCTAAAAGATGCACTAGCCTTTACGGTGAGCACGAACAGTTATGGCTACCAGAATTTTGTAAGAACTTTGGCATAGTTTTCCTTTGCTTTGTGCTTTACATCCTTTTTATATGTCCCTAAGTTTTATCCTAGACTTATTCACAGATCATATAAAAATTGGTAATTTTGGCCCAAAACCTGCCCTCAACTTATACACGAAATCAACTTATAATTGAGTATCTGCGGTAAATTAAATAGTTTCTGAACACTAAAACTACCTGCCTGCCTACCTAGTCTGTCTATCCATCCATCCTAAATGCCTTCTTTTGGTTCCAGTAAAACAGATTTCTGTTTCAGTATCAGAACAACAGTGTTTTAGAATTTGATGTTTGCCTTGACTTCTAAAATAACAGACATATTTAAATTAGTATTTTAAGACATGTTAACAATGCAATAGGAAGTTCAGTCATTGATTCCTTGGTGTTTGACTATCTACTTTCATCTAGAATTTAATGATGAAATGCACATATCTGAGCATTTAAAATTTAAAATTGGTAAAAAGGTTTAACTAGATAGGCAGTTTGTGAATTTAAGGATTACTTCTGGATACTGATAATGTTCCATGTGATTTATAGTAGTCTAAGAATAGGTAAGGTGCAATCAACCATTTCAGAAGCTGAACTCACCTACCTCTTGCTTTCATATTCGGTAGGCAGACTAAACTGCAGCATTTACGGCAGCAATTCCAACATTTTACATTTTTAGGAAAAAGTGAAACTGGGAGTTTTGATAAACTTAAATGAAAGAGCTAGCTTTATGGCAGTTTGTTAGCATTTTGTCTGGAAGTAATTCACTGGTCTACATGCTCATGTGGTGGAAGGGGCATAGATATAAACAGTGTACTGTATACATGCACAATCCATAAAGATCACAAATGCATGCAGTAGCAGCTCAAAGAGACTGGTTGGTTGGGAAAGGAACACAAGGCAAAACAAAACACTTCTGCAACATTTTGGGGAGTGGAAAGCAGTGATCAGCTGCATGCATGTTACATACAGTGGAACACAAATATCATACCTGAGGGGTGAGCCGATGAGCAATGAAGGAGGGGTAGGGTTACTCCCTGCATTGTGACGGCGCCGCACTGCCTGACGCCTAAATGTGCTGCGTTCACGACGAACTGTGACCGCCTCCTCACTGGCTTGTGCTGCTGCATCAAGACAGACCAAGTAAAATTGGAGCCCAGTCCAGTTATGTACACAGCATGTTATGCTTTCCCCCACAAGTAAGAATACCGGTTCATTCTGCTGCAAATAACCTGATTTTTTTTGATTTTCACTTACAAATAAAGATGGTAAACGGTAGAATTGTCACTTTAAAATGTACAAACCTTTGCTCTCTCAACTACATTAAATATTAATTAAAATGGTCAATAAATTTGAGTTAAAAACAGTTATTGTAAGTGTACAGCTTAAAACTGAACTTGGTTTTTGAACCAGAATTCAAATACCAAACCTGTTATAATTCAGCTTGTTTTTCAATAAAAGTTGCAGCTTGTTTTTCAATATTAAAATCTAACCTATGGGGTAGATATGCAACCAATTTTTTGCTCCATTGGGCCTTGACCTTAGTCCTTTTATATGTACAGAAAGCAAAATAATTAATTCACTGCCCCCATCCTTTCCTTCAAGCAAGTATAGTTTTGTAGTGCAAAAAAGTATACGGACTACATGACCAAAAGATTTTGGAGTGTGGTACACAGATGATGAATTTAGTTACAAAACAATATGCTTGAGTTAGCAAGCATCCTGTACAGGAAATTTATGCATTGCAAAATGTGGAACTTAAAATATTGATTGTGATTTAAATCAAGAGAACCTGGTTCCAACATTGTCAGCTTCCTTTCCTTTGAATGTATTTGTAGGGAGATTAGTTTGAGTTGGTGAGGTACCGAGGAGGTGGACAAGATCCTCGGAAGTGTTCGGAAAAACAACCTGCGCTCTTGATCCCTGTCCCCCTCGTGGTTGCGCCCAGGGGGGACGCCGGCGGTAACAGGAGTGGTACAAACAAAACAACCGGAGAGTTAACATCTATGAGGGAGGGCTATTTCCCTCTTCTGAACTTGGCCCATTGTAAAACCTATGTTAATAAAAAGCCCTCCCCTCGACCCCTGGTACACTAATAATTATCGCCTGTTTTTCGGCTGCTACCATTGGTGGGTAAGGTGATCGAGAGGGCGGGTGCGATACAGCTCAGCGGAGAGGAAAGAAGCAAGGGAGGGAGCAGGTGGGAGGGGAAGGGAGACAGGGAGAGGAGTAGGGAGGGTAGGAAACCTGTGGGCGGGAAGGAAGGAGGGGGGGAAGGAGTAGACAAAGAGGGGAGGAGAAGGTAAGTTGGAGGTGGGGGGAAGAGAAATAGTGCAAGTGTCCCCCCCCCCCCCCCCCCCCCCCCCCGTGGAAATGAAACGGATTATCTGGAACCCATTTTCAAACTGGCTTCCGGGCGGTGATGGGGTGTTGAGAACGGCCATGGTCGCCTTGGTCGATGATCTCCGTCTGAGCATCGACAGGGGGAAGCGTTCCCTGGCTGGTGCTCTTGGACATCTCAGCGGCTTTCGATACCATAGACCATGGTACCTTCTGGGACGCCTGGCAGAGGTGGGGATCGGGCACTGCGCTCCAGTGGTTCCGGTCCTACTCTCCGGGAGGTCCCAGATGGTGCAGCTGGGAGACGTGGTGCCTGACGAGAGGCCCCTTAAAACTGGGGTCCCTCAAGGAGCCTTCTGTCTCCCATGCTCTTTAACATTTACATGAAACCGCTGGGAGAGATCATCCGGAGACATGGGGCGCGGGTTTATCAGTACGCTGATGACACCCAAATATCTTCTCTATGTCTCCGACTGATGCAGTGACTGGGTGATGGCGTCTCTCCTCCTTCGTGGCCTGTCTAGATCAGTAATGGGCTGGATGAGGGAAACCGACTCAAGTTGAATCCAGAGAAAACAGAGGTACTAGTGATAGGTTTGTCTCCTGGTCCAGGAATGGCGGTGGTTCCACCTGTCCTGAACGGGGTCACGCCCCTGTGAAGGACGCTGTGCGCAGTCTGGGAGTGCTTCTTGACTCGTCGCTCCACCTGACAGCTCAGGTGAGTGACGGTCAAGAGCACTTGTTATCAGCTTTCGGCTTATTCGCCAGCTGCGCCCATACCTGGCCGCAGAGGGACCTAGAAACTGTTGTACATGCTCTGTAACTTCGAACTGGATTTCGCAATGTACTCTACATGGGGCAAACCCTTATACCAAACTCGGAAGCTGCAAATGGTGCAGAATAGGCAGCCCGGCTGGTCCACTACTGGTGCCCCAGGACCAGCATATAACACACGGTTTTGAAAGACCTCCATTGGCTGCCCATCTGCTTCCGAGCTCAATATAAGGTGTTGTTGATCACCTATAAAGCCCTAAATGGCTTGGGCCCAGGATACCTAAAGGACCGCATCTCCCCGTACATTCCGCCTCGCACCCTCAGAACGTCTGGGCAGCAATTACTGAAGGTGCCTGGGGCTAGGTTAGCCTCCACCACACGGAGGACATTCTCCATGGCTGCCCCAGCCCTTGTGGAATACGCTGCCCACTGAGCTCCTCTCGACCACCACCCTGGCCCAATTCAGGAAGGACCTGAAAACCTTCCTGTTTCAACAGGCATTCCCCGAATAAAATCCTGTGGGCCTCCCTCCCTTTTTCCGTGGCCAAGGTTGGGCTATGGGCTGTTTCTGTCTGTTATTTTTTATTGAATGGTTTGATGTACTGGTATTTTAATCTTTTTGTATTGTATGGATTGTGTTTAACTCTGTTGTAAGCCGCCCTGATCGCAGAAGGGCGGGATATAAATAAAATTTTGATTATATTTAGTTATTTAGAGTCACTTTCAATGTAAGAGGAACTCTGGTTAGACAACCAAGAGCTATTTAATAGTTGGATTTTTTTTTCTTTTTACACGAGAGCTCCGATTTTGTCTCCCCACCATGGTCCTAGGCCACCCAGTTTCAGTTACCCATAAAGTGCATAACCATAAAATGATACAGTAATAACTACTCCACAAGAGAAGAAAACACAAAATCCATGGATGTATGGTATCTTTACTGACAACCAAAAACCACAAGACACATAATCAAGCTTTCAAAGTTCTGCTGGCTTCTTCTCATCAGGACTCTAGTCGCTGCATGACAAGAGAGGCAGGGCTGCTGCCTACACGAGATCCATCCATCTGAACTACACAGAGACAAGATCAACTGTATATACTCATTATAAGGTCTTGAAATTTTACTCCAAAATTGACCCCAAAAACCGGGTTGACTTATCCACTGGTCAATGTAAGTACTAATTTTAACTCTTTTTTTTTAAAGGAAAGAATTCAATCTCTTAGTAAAGTGGTGACAGTTGAGAACTTAATCTGTACTGGGAGCACCTAAAAGAAGCACCATGCCCCTCTACTCTCCCACACACAGCACTGCTTCTGACCTTTTTGAATGTCCAGGTGGAAAAATGGTGGCGTGGCAACTTTGACACTTTCCCTCAAAGGAGCACTGAAAGGAATCAGGCTTTGAAGGATCTGAACAAGACATTTGTGCATATGTGTCAACTTTCTAGGTTAAAATCAGAAAAATTAAAGTAAAAGGATATAGTAAATGCTAACCATTTTGTTTGCTTTGCCTTTTCATCTTTTTGACATGTGTGGTTTCTTATCCCAAATGTCCTGGCCCCTCCCCCACACATCACACAGCTACATATACTGTAGCTGCCTCACATCCAGCCTTTAGGGTAAGCACAAACAGATATGCCTGCTGAAATTTTGTAAGTTCTTGGGCAACGTTTCCCTTTGCTTCATCCTCTCCATTCTTGTTACAGGCTTCTAAGTTTTACCCTCAACTATCAACGGACATATCAAAATCCATATTTTGGCCCCAAAACCGTCCCCGACTTAAAGTGTAGTATATACAGTATACAAAATGTAGGCCTGTGACCCAAAACCATTTTATTCCTCCTGTGTGATTTTGCCTGATGAAGAAGACAGGGGAGCTTTGAAAGCTGCATTATATGTTTGTGTATTTTGGCTGGCCAATAAAGGTATCACTTCTCGTAGATTGTTTTTTTTATTTTGCTGAAGGGCCAGCAGAGCTACCCCTGAATACCTGAGACTCCAACCCTCAACATTATCTCCAAACCACATGACACTGTTAAAAATGCAGTATAAATTAAGAAAGCCCCTCCTTTGAAATCCTTTCTTAACCTGAGCATTTCCTGAAGTGGCACATGTCATTAAAAAAAAAGTGTCCAGGACCAGCAGACTGGAACTACGTATGAGTCCTCATATAGATATAAGGCTCAGAGGGTACAGAAAAACTAATAACAGTCCAAGTATTTATTTATATATATATAATATATATATATATATATATATACTTGGACATGCTTTATTAGTTTTCTGTACCATCCTGAGCCTTTTGGAAGATGACAGATTAGAAGCCCAAAGTCCCATAGCATCTTTAGATAGAGTTGCCAACTGATGATTAAAATGAGTTGGTTCAGAGATATAGCCTGGGTGAAAGCTATACAGAAATGATGACATATTGTTATTTTACAGCTAGGGAGAGGCTTTGTTGTATGGGTACAGCGTGTGGCAATGATCTTCCAGTAGCCCAGTATTTTCCCCCTATCCCCAAGGGACTTTCCTGGAGAAGATTCATCCAACTGGCATATAGAGCACTGCTAAACAATATTCAAAAAGGCCAGAAACGCATTTTCTGCTTTGTCAGAGATCAGGGACATGTGGAACTGACAGAAACTAGAGAGTACTTACCTTTAAAAAAAACGGCATTATATTTCCAAATTGAAGTCTACTTTTGAAAAAACTACATCCTTCTGAAGCTCTCAGTGATAAAGGCAAGCCTCATTTAACCATTCAGCAACGTAAACAGAAACTTAACAACTCCTTTTCTTTTTCTTTTTGACTGCAAACTCTTTGGAAATTAGTGTACAGGCTATCTAGAATGGGTATGGAAAACATTAACAACCAGACTAGTTTCATTCTCTTGTAAAAGCCACAGTGCAGTATTAAGTCTGAATTGACTCAAAGCTGTATCCCAGACTAAATGAATGGAGCAGACAGGTACTCCCGTAAGTATAATCATGGATCTGACTTGTAAGGGCCATGACCTGTTCAGACAGGAAAAATCCACCACGGTTATTCAATGCTGAAAAGTCTTCAGCAGTCCTAGAAACTGCTAAGTTGTGTGCCTTCACTTCACCTCACACCAACAGTAAATTTATATATAATTTTTTAATTCAAGCATGGGAAAGCAATACCAACTACTAGGTAAGAATGACCTCAGTTTTAAAAAATAAAACATTATTAGGAGGCCTCACAGATACTAAAGAAACCCTATGGACTTTGCTGGGGCTGAGTGCTTGTGTATCAAATACTATATGTTCAAATTTTATACTAGGTGTGTAAGAAGCCATGTGGTGTAATTCATTAATTCACATTCACAGCACAACAACCATTTTACAAAAGCAAGAGATTACACATTGAGGCATCCTGGACTTACATTTTCTTTCTACTAGTGAAGATAGTAGCAAGTTCTAAATGTTATATGACAGTGGAAATGGGATTCTTTAAATATCTGGTACACTAGAATAGACTTACCATTAGTCATTCACATTAGTGCCCAATTATTCTTGGCAGTTTCATATTTTAGGCAATCTTCTAACTGTAAAGATTCACAATATCTACCATAGAATGTTGAATGGACTGTGCAGGAAACATAAGCTATCCGAGAGACTAGCTATATTATATTAAACTAATCAATAAACAAATGTTTTATTTGGGGTTATATATTAGGATAAGATCCTTATAAAAAATGTATGTTGGCTTCCCAGCCCATGTTACTTTCAGGCATGGAATTGATGGGCAAACCCTTATATGTGCAGACACAGCTTTCTCAAACTGACTGTCCATCCAAGTTTTATTTACAGAGAGAAACAAAATTATTTTACAGAACAAATGCTGTAATCATTATGGTTATATGTTACAAGTATGGCACCCTGTATTTTTCTTAAGGTCTGTTTTAAAATTTCAAGCAAAGCAGATTTGAACAGTATATCCTTGCCCAGTGTGAAAGTTAAAACATGTTTAAGAAGTATCAATAACTGAATAAGTATGCTTTAAACCAGTGGTCCCCAAACTGTGCCCTTTAAGAGATTGGTTGGACTTCAGCTCTCAGAAGCCTCCGTCATGTTGACCAAAAGTCTGCGATTCCGGGAGCTGAAGTCCAAAATTCCTTAGAGGGCACAGTTTGGGGACCATGGTTTAAACAACAGAGAAAGTGGTCAAATTAAACATTCCAGCTAATTTTTGGAAAAACTATTACTAAAAGAGCAGCACAGGAAGACTATATGTGTGCAAAATGTTGTTGATAAATATAAATATAAGGAGCCTGGTGGCACTGTGTTAAATGCCTGTACTGCAGCATTCACTCAAGACTCACAAGGTTGCGAGTTCAAGACCAGCAAAAGGGCCCAAGCTCGACTCAGGCTTGCATCCTTCCGAGGTCGCTAAAATGGAGTACCAGACGTTTGGGGCAAATTAGCTTACTGCTATTGAGCTTACTGTCTGTTCACCGCTATGATCTTTGGAATAGCGGTATATAAATAAAACAAATATTATTTTATATTATTATTATTATATTTTATATACACAGGAAACGAACGCTTTTTAAATGTGGTTCTATCGTTTCTTTTTTTTCTTTTTTGATGAACTGAAAATTCTGCATTATCTGGTTGCATCTTGCATGCCAAAAACATTTAACATAGGGGGAAAAATCAATGATAGAATGCTTTGCAAACCCTTGGATAAAGACTTTTGCAATGGCATCAAAAAGAATACTATTTTCTTTAATGCACGAAGTGGCACACCATTGATCATGTCATGATACAGCCTAAACAAAAACAACACCCACCCACACCCACATCATGGACTGGTTATTTCCATTTTTCTCACAGATTTCCAAGTGTCCTACAAAATTTACTCACTTGATTTTCATATGATTTATAATGAATCCAGGATTTCCGGAATATGGTAACAACTGCAAGCTGAGACGGCAGCTATAAGGGGCTGTTCGGCTGAAGGAAGGGGCCAAAGGGAAGAGACCTAGGATGCATGCCCAGTCCCTTCTCCTCAACCTCTTCCTCCTCAGAGCGAAAGGGTGCCTTGGAACCATTCGCTCCAAGGAAAGGGAGGCGAGGAGAAGGGGCCTGGATGCACGTGCCCAGTCCCTTCTCCTCGGCTCTCTTTCCTCGGAGCGAATGGGTCCCTTGGAGCCCATTTGCTCCAAGGAAAGGGAGGCTTGAAGGAGGAGAGGGTGGGCGGACGCCTCCTCCTCCTCCCCTCAGGGCTTCGTAAGACCTGAGGTGTCCTTCGGAGGACACCTCAGGTCTGGTGAAGCCTCGAGGAAAGGAGCAAGGGCCGCAGGCCTCCTCCCTCTCTCTTCCACGGGCCCTTTCTGGTTCCCAGCTGTCTCTGAGAGACAGCTGGAGGCCAAGGGAAGTGGAGGAGGGGCAGGCCCCCAATCCCCCCCGCCGACTTCCAGCTGTCTCTCAAAAACAGCTGGAGGCCAGGAAAGGGCGTGGGAGAAATCCCCGCCCCAGAGGCCCCGCCTCCCAGAGGATGGAAGCCCCGCCTCTGGCACACAGCCCATCCCCGGGGGGGTGGAAACTCCGCCCCCAGCACGGCGACCCAAAAAGGTTCGCCATCACTGGCCTACACATTTAATCTACAGTACTTGTGAACCCTCGTACACACTTGTTCAGACTCACACTTCAGATGCATCTGTCTCCATAAAGATTCAATTCAGTGTCCTGAACACAAGAGCATTTTTCTTCCACATGCACTTTGAAAGGCAGAAAACCAACAGAAGCATGTGCAAGGCAATACATGTACATGTACCAACAAGTTACCTTCTTAATCAAAAAAAGACCAAAATTACAGAAAATATGAAGTATGTAAATGAGAAATAATCTAGAGGCACAAGATTCTGTCTGATCTAGGAGGCTAAACAGGGTCAGCTCTGATTAGTACTTGGATGGGAGATTGCCAGCAAATACCAGGTGCTGTATACCAGGTGCTGTATATTTCAGAGGAAGGAACTGGCAAAACCACCTCTGAGTATTCCTTGTTCAAGAAAATAATATGAAATTCATGGAGATTGCCATAAATCAACAGGAACTCAAAGGCACAGACATACATTAATGAGAAATATGGAAAATATGCAATACTTTATAACTTAACTTTGTAAATCAACTTACAAAAATTACTGTCTGAACAAAAAAGTTAGCCTGCTGGCAACTATCAGAAGAACAGGATTGAATTTCTATACTAGGTGAAGAGCAGGGGAGCAGCCAACCCCCAACAGTCCATTCATTCATCTCCATAGACCTGCTTTTCAGTTAATGGATTTAGTTTGATCCTTGGTATACCTCCAAGCCAGACATGAAGAGGAGAAGAAGAGGAAATGGCAGATGAGGAAAGGAGTTTCAAGAAAGTTCAGGCAAGATTAAAATCTTCAGGAGTAGAAACATCTCAAGGGCACCAGAGTATGTACTTCCCTTATCCAATTTCTTCCAATTTCCATCTCAAACTCACTGGTCAGCAGAGAAGCACAAAGTAACTTAACTCATATTCATATCAAAGTTCCCATATAACTGAGAATAATTTGCTTTCATTATCTAAAAATGGATTATGCATTCTGGATTATGCACCATCAGTACAGATTACATGTGTAGCCCAGCTCACAATTTACAGAATTATGATGAATGCTTCATGCCTAGAAAAAAACACTTTCCAAAACATTAAAATAAGCACTGAAATATTTTCTCTTTACTCCAGCTAAAGTCAGTATCTCTGAGCTAGTCCTCTATGCAAAGCTTAGTACAGTTAACCAAAAAAATTGCCTTATTTGTTTTCACTAGTCTAACAGCTATTAACATGGAATTGTCATTGCTCTATATCTGGGTTATTTTATAAAAATACTCATGTATAAGTCTAGAAATTTTAGTCAAAAATTTGACCCAAAAAACCAAGTCGACTTATCCATAGGTCAATGTAAGTACAGCACTTTAACTCTTATTCAAACAGGAACCATCTCCTGGTGAAAGGAAAGAGCATAATCTGACCTGAAGGTACTGACTTCCCTAAGCATTCTCATTCATCTAGCCTTTAGTGTGAGTACAAACAGGTATGCCTCCTGGAATTTTATAAGTTATTTGGCATAATTTTTCTTTGCTATATCCTTTAAATCCTTTGTTACATGCCCCTAAATTTTAACCGTGACTTATCCATGAGTTATATTAAAATCCATAATTTTGGCCCAAAAATCTGCCCTCGACTTATACATGAGGTCAACTTATATTCGAGTGTATATGGTAAGTTTCTGTATATCATGTGGTCATTCCCTCTTCTCCTTTCAAACATGAATACCCTTTCTCTTATATTTTGGAATTGAATCTAGTTATAATTATGTCTAAGCCAACATTTTTGTTAACCATGTTAAGTTCAAACCACAGTTTAAGAAACTACTTCTAACCCTGATTAGAAAACTGCCCTATGTTTTACAGTAGCATGTTCTAGATTTCAGAGTACACTAGAGTGGCAGTGCCAAAACTCTGATCATTGAAGAAAGGGAAGAGAAGGGGAGGGAGTTGGACATCTCTTGATCCGAATTCAAAACAGTATCTTAATGGTCTTAGAAAGCCTGACTGAATGGGGCTGAAGTTGTATACTCGGCAATACTGCCATGTAATACCAGAAATATATATATGTTAACTGTAGATTATGCAATTTGCATTATGGATTATCATAATAGAATGTTATGACTATTTTTCATAACATTGGTAAAGTGATAAAACAAGCTCAGTATAATGGATTCTGATGACTGTGATGCATTCTAGCTAAACCAAACACTTTCTTGTGAAATGTGACATAACAACTAATATTTGCATATTACAAAAAAAAAAAAAAACTTAAAGGGGGAAGCTAACTGGGTTAATCAAGCAATCAGCCCCTGTAGGCACCCTCGCAAATGTATGGACACTGGTAAGGTCACAGATAGGAGGTGCTCACAATGGATGGCAATAATACATAAATAAAATAAATAAGTAAAGCTAGTCAAAACTCAGGATGTGTCAGTCAACACATCTGAAGGACAGATTACTGATCCTTTTGTCCTGAAGGAACAAACTGTGCGCACTTACTGTGTTACTGTACTTTACTACAGTAACTATTCTACAAGGCAATTTAAACTGTGAAAACAAATTCTGTTTTACATTTTGTACTTTATAATCTTAAAAGTGAAAATTACATCCATATTCCGAGAGTACAAGTTTGGTGATGATGACTATCAATCCGAATGTTAACTATTCAGCTAATGAAGGTGAACTTGATATCAAGCCCCCCTTGGCTAGTGCGAACAGATAAGCTTCACTGGTTAATTTTTTGATATCAGACTTTAACCGGAGGGGGGGGGGAGGCTTTACTTGAAAAATAACACATGTACATAGAGGAAATTTTGCCCTAAACAGCACAAGAAAGACACTAGGGAAAAGCTAAATCATACAGCACTACAAGTATGTCAAATACAAAATAGTTATTGGATGAGGACAACATGTCGTTTTAATCTCATGCTATATTACAGGTATTAAATGATTTAACATAAAGCAAAATGAAGGTAAATGGTACATTAGGAAAACCACTTTATAAGATTCTGCACACATCATTCTGTTAAGAAACACATTTATATGTCTTATTCAGTATGTCTGGACACCAATAACAGTAATACCATGGTACTTATAAAATGGAAAGGCAATCTGAATTACTATTAACATAAAATGGTCTAACCGCATTCCACAACACATGATGCTTCAAAAGATACAGAGCTGCCACATGAAGGTGCCAGCTTGATATCCAGAAAGTTGTAATTCATTACAAATCAACATAAGCAATGTATTTACAAAGGATAAATTGCAATGATTGGCAGTGCTACATCTAGACCTATGATTACTTACCGACACTCCCCTGTTCCTGCTCTTCCCCTTCGGCAAACATAGTCTGGCTTGGTAAGCTATTCCTAGAACGAGTGACTGATTCTAGATGTGAAGCCCTTCCCAACAGAGATAGCTCATCAAGCACCTCTCCCTCTTTGGCCTCTAAGTCTGATTTAGATGTTGTTAGTTGTTTTATGGTATCTGGCATCATTAGATTTGGATCATTCAAACAGGCTACAGTACTGCTGTCCAGACTTAATACCCTGATACGATTCTTGGCACAGCTTGTGTTGGAAGTTCGTCGTGTTGAATGCTTTTTGCCATTTGCCTCAGAGCTCAAGTGGATTTTGTAAGAGTTTTCCAAGTCTGTGCCCTTCTCCTTTGCAATATATTTGGTCTTTAGGGCATTGTATTTCCCGTCAGGAGACTGGCAAGAATGGGAGGTGGTGCTGGAAGAGCTATCACTGCTGAACTGATGGGCTGATTGCATACTTGAAGTCCTACTCAAGTCACTTTGATCACTTGAGTCTTCGTCATGGCAAAAACCCGCACTTTGGGGTTTGGTACCAGGTATACCTCGGAATGAAATATACTCCTTGTGCCGACTGGTGTCAAAACTACTAGCTCGTTTTTTCCCTGTCCTTCTCCTGTTGGACTTGTGAGCTGAAGCTGTTCGATGAATTAAGCTACACGATTTTGGCCGTACATCCCCCTCCTTCTGCTTTCCGACTGTCTCCTTACAAGTCCTTGAGTCAACCAGGGAAGCTTTCTCTTTCTGCTCCTCTCTCTTATCAGCAGGTTTCCCAGGTGGTTGATCTGCTTGTGTTGACAGTTCATTTGCATGGGGATTTTTATTTGCCTCTTCTGAAATGGAGGTGCTAAGGGACCTTTGATTGTGCATATCCTGCAATGCATTCAACCCTCCTTGCTCCTGAATGCAACTGGTAGCATTCATTTCTACAGTTCTTTCACTGCTAGTCCTTTTGTCAGTAGCAAAACTACAATCATCGGAATCAACAGAGCAGTCCTTTTTCTTGCTGCTTGCCTTTTCTTCTTTGGGTGACTCTTCGTGTTCAGACAAAACACTCTCTATGTGAGTGGAACTTGTCTGCTCACTTTTGTAGCTGCTGACAGTACTGATAGTATCACGATCAGTCCCACTACAATAGCTCTCTGTTGAGCCACTACTTCGAGTACTCAAGCTTCTGAGACTATCCACACTTTTGTCTGCTTGCAAGGATTTACTCTTGTTGCTTTTGGCCAGCAATTGTGGGCTGCTACATTTCAGAATATCATCCAGCTGAAAAACACCAGAAATACAAGAGTTTTCAGCTAAAGATTCTTTGGATCCCAACCGGGGCTTAGAGGCTTCTAACTCACTGACTGTATCCAGCCCTCGTCTTTGCTGATAGAGGGGAAAGTCATTTAGTGATACATCTGGAAAAGCAACAGCTGAACTTGAAGTTCTCGGCACCCCTCGTGGCCTGTGGTCTTTTCTATAGGAGTGTGAATGCAAGGGCACAAGAGAAGCCACTTCAGTGTCACACACATTAGACAAAGACTGATCTATGTGGTGGTTATTAGAGAGGCACACTTTGTCACTGAAGTCTCTTGGTAATTCCTGTGCAGATGACAAGGATGGCTGAATGGATACAAAGGAATCAATGGAGACCAGATGGAAAGTCTTCCGATCGGCTGCCAAATCTGTTTTTCAAAAAAATTAAATAAAAAGCACATTAATTTCCACGGCATGTGGTAGATGGATTTCACACAAATGTAATCCTATATGATACAAACATTATTTGCATGCTTACATTAAGTAGCTACTTTGAAATAATTGTTGTTATAGATTCCCACTTTATCTAACTTGTGAACACAACATCTTCTCTAATGACCACTATTAGATTACACACAGACCTTATAAATAACACTTTTTTGTAATCCAACACATAAGTAAATTTATCTGAGAGAAGATCAGAGTCCATCAATCTGTTACCACAAACAATAGTAACTAGGACAACTGTTACATGGAACTAAGATTAATAGAGCTGATAAAAGGCCTGTTCAAGCATTATATTCAAGGTAGAATTCTCCATCTGCTGTTAGTCTTGGTCTTGCCTCACCTACTGTGGGAAAATGCAAATATTTATACTATTATTTATTTGAACACAATAGCTCCCTAACCACTTTATCCATAAACACCTGTTCAAGCAAACAAAACACTGCCCAGTTAATTTATCATACATTTCCTTGTAGTTAGATGCATGTACTGTCTAAGTCTGATACAAGGTAGAGTGTTTTATGACCAACCAAGTCTCCCTCATGCAGCACTTTCTTTGTGTACTGCATGGTCAAAGAAAGAACTTTAATGCCTCCAGCTGTCCAGAAAGACAACCACTTGCAGGCTTTCATTAACAAAAAGCAGCACACAACATATTGAAATTAAGGTTGATGATTAGAAAAATAAAGGCAGTAGAGCAAAAAGAGCTTCAGACAGAGTGCAATGAAAATCTGCACACTAAGAAAGAAAACAGAATGACAAAGAACAGATTTTTAAAATGGTGTGGGACAAAACTGTATGCCACACACACACACACACACACAGAGAGAGAGAGAGAGAGAGAGCAAGAGTGTGTGTTTCATTTATCCAAAATGCTTTGGTCCAGAAATGTTTAGGATTTTTTCCCTGATTTTGGAATATTTGCATGCATATAATGAAGTATCTTGGAGATGAGACCCAAGTCTAAATCTGAAATTTATCTATGTTTTGTATGTATCTTATATACATAGCCTGAAGAAATTTTAATATGTATTTTTAAAATAATTTTGTGCATGAAACAAAGTTTGTGTACACTGAATCAGTAGAAAGCAAAGGTGTTACTATCTTAGCCACCCATGTGGACAACTTTGGGCTTTTGAGTACTTCGGATTGTGGAATTCCAGATAAGGGATGTTCAGTTTGTATACACACATATAAACACACACATGCCTTTTTAAAAAATGAACCATGGAATGTACCAGAATATGAACAGATATTTTTCAGGGAGATGCTCCAAGACTCATATTGTCTACAGGATTTTCCCCCAGGAAACAAGTACAGTATAAGCAATTCATATAGAAAGAAAGCCATTTCTAGAAGATTACCAAGGAATCACTTTTAATGAAAGGACAGTGGCGCTGTAGGTTCCTATTTCTTTTAAATACACACACACACACACACACACACACACACACTACCCCCAAATGGGCACGTGAGTATATGTTTATGGGTGGTAAGGGGGGGTTGTATATTAGGCCTTTACAGTATCTGTATTGAGAGTAACAGGACAGACTGTTTACATGCAACTGTGGTTCTTCAAGTGGTCATCTGTGCCCCTTCACACAATATGGTTTTGTGCGTGCACAGAGCCTCCATTCAGAGAGTTTTAAAGCTGAGTAGCTTGGCTACTCCATTCCATCCATCATGCATGCCCAAGCCTGCCAAGATATCTTCTCAGTTCATAAATCTGCCATAAAGGAACAGGGACCTGAAAGACGGGAAGTAAGGCGGGTATGTTTGGGGGCACAGATGACAACGTGAAGAACCATAGTTAAAGATAAGCTACCTAAACTGACTAAGAAACCTACCTTTGGATGGTGGGACAGGTCACTGAAAAATAGGTGACAAAACTGCTCAGCCAAAACTCGCATCTGCCCTTGATCTGCAATCAAGTCTGTAATGGCAGATGAAGGTTGAAGGGTGTGAACAAGTAGCAGCTTTGCATAACTCTGTCAAGGGCACACCACAAAGAAGAGCCACAGAAGAGGACATGGCTCTCGTGGCGTGTGCAAGGATGCCAACAGGAACAGGACATTAAGTCATTTTATAAGCCAAATGAATAGTTTGAACAATGAATTTTGCAAAACGTTGCAGAAAAACTGGGTGACCTCTTCTAGGACCACCATAACATACATACCGTCTACTTTAGAGATAAAACTATGAAGTACATTTAATGTAAAATGCCAGCGCAAATGTCCACATAATGCATGTTTGTTTCCAATGGAGTTGAGGACTGAGAGTAAAACATATCCAACACAATATCTTGGCCTAAATGAAACTGAGATGCAACTTTCAGCAGAAAGGAAATGTCTGATCAAAAGGCCACCTTGTCCGATCGCTTCTCGGCCTTTTGGCTAAGATCAAGTGTAGTAAAAGACCACCTTGTCCTGATGGAAAACCAGAAAAAGCTCATCCAAACAAAGGGCTGTCAGTTCTAAAGCTTGGCGTGATGAGGTGATAGTCACCAAGAACACAACCTTTGATGAAAGTAGTCTCTCATCCACCAATGGGCTCAAAATGATGCCTAGTCAGTTGAAAAAGCTCTAGCAACTATGACCAAGGAGGAGTCAAAGGAGTCAGTGGTGAATAAATGTGAGCCAGACCTTTAAGACCAACTTGATAATCTTACCTGAGAAAACAGTTGTAGAATGGGAACCAGAAGGTTGGTTTGCCACTATAGCAGTCAAGTATACTTTCAGAGAGGAGAAAGCCAGTCCCAGACTACAGAGATGAAGAAGAAAGTGAAGAACCATCAACACCTGAACAGGTAAGGAAGGTTCTGAATGAGTTGCCACAAAATGCAAAAGCATTTCCACTAATGATAGGCAAGCTTCATAGAATCTTTTCTAGATGGTGACAGAACCCGAAGTAATTCCAGCGTGTCTAATGGCGAAGCTTGTCATCCTCCGGATGAAAGACCTGACCCCTGAAATGTGACAAGTTTGGACAACATGGAAGAGTTAGACATCACCCATGTGAAAGAGGCAACAGTGGAGTGAACCAGAGTTGTCTCAGTCAATATGGTGTGATGAGAATCGAGTTGTCTCTGGATATCTTCATTATCATTTTTGTAATTAATGGGAAGGGGGGGGTGGCATAGAGGAGTAATCTCAACTAACTGAAAAGGAATGCATCTCCAACAGAACTTTCTCTGCCCTGGTGTAGAACAGGGGACACATTATTATTATTATTATTATTATTATTATTATTATTATTATTAATTTTCATTTGTATATTACCTTTATTCCAGAAGGAATAAAGCAGCTCACCTGATATTATCTGGAGAGGCAAACAGGTCTAGATGGGGAATCCCCCAGGAAGTCAGAAGGCATAATCTGAAAAAGTCCACTCATCTTGGAGGACTTTTCCCGACTCAAGGAATCTGCCAGCACATTATCTCTGCTAGCCAGGTGGACTGCTATCAGATGAATCTTCCTTATACGCCACCTACATAGAATCAGAGACAGATCGAGGAGACTCAGGAAGTGAGTGCCTCCCTGTTTGTTGTTGTAACAAACTACTGTGCTGTTGTCTGTATGGCAGGCGACTGAGCTTCCTGATAAAATACCAGTTCATGAGTTCTTGAGCTTTTTAAGAGCTGGAGGGACTGATGCTGGCTTAGCCTGTGATTGTTTCGTGACTTCAATGAGAGTCGGAAGTACAAGATTTAATTGTTTTTTTGATTTGTGAGTCACTTTGTGTCCCAATTATGGGAAAAAGCAGGGTAATAATAAAAATAATAATGGTGTAGAAGGACATGCATCAACCAGCTGGAACACTGGGTCATCAACAAGAGCCGAGGCTAACTTAATTATGATCCTGTGGGCCTTGGCCATGCACACAACTACATCAGAGAAAAGTTCAACATCTTCTGGTAGAGAGACAGGACCAGTATTCTCTACATCCTCTGAGGGAAATTCAGTGAGAGGTGAAGGTGAAGCTGGGGCCGATGTTTCAGTGTCATAAGCATTTGATTTCTAGACCCTGCCGAGCTTGAGAAGGGGCTAGAACAGATATTGCAGTCATGGAAGCAGATGTGGACAATGTAGAGGATGATGGAACTGACCCTGATACTGAATGTGACTGTTGTAGAATAGCTGGATCAGGCAGAATTCTCAGGGCTGATGTAGTAACAGCTCTGGAAAGTGTCACAGAAGTAGACAGGATCCCATACGTAGTCACTGGTGGAGGCTTGGAGAAGGTCGTAGTGACACTTACAGGAGGTGACAGGATCCAAGAAATCGATATTGAAAGTCTAGGAATGGAAACGGTGGTGTATGTGGTGTTGAGGGAGTCCAGGATTGAAGCTTAGATCCTGTGGGAGAATGGTATTCAGAACGGGAAGATCAGTGGTGACTAGGAGAGTAGAATCATGATCGGGAGTGACGTGGAGATTGACGATAAGCAAGTAAGTCACGCCTATGGTAGTGATCTCTGTATAAGGGGGAATAAGATTGGTATGAGGCAGGTCGTTCCCTCCATAAATTCTCCAATCTGTATCAGACAGAGGTAAATGGTCTTCTCTGAATCTGAAAGCCTGAGAAGATGAGCCTGACCTCTCCCTGTGGAATGGAGAAGTGTGATCACGTCAGGGAGGAGTACAGATCCTGTGAGAGGAACAGATGAGAAGATAAATGACCTTGCATTGGTGAATCCAAAATGGCATCACAATCAGAACCAAGTTTGAGACTCTGACATATCCAAAGATGGAACTGACTCCACGAAAGACTCTTGGCTATTTGAGGTAGCAATTGATACCGAGAATATCTTAGAGGTTTTAGGCTTCTTCTCCTGAACCTCACAAATATGACTGGAGTCCTCCGTTGACAAGGCTGATCACTTCTTAGACGATTTAGAGTGGGAGCTTTACTTCTCACTGTCCTCTGCTTGCAAGGCAGAATACACTTGCTGGGCAGTGAGAGCAGGTGGAGAGGATGCCAGTATCAAGGAAGGCTCTATTCAGTCAGCAGTAGAACTCGGTTCTGAGACATCACCTGTCAATTTTGACTTCTTGGCTTTCAGTATCAAAGATAATATGGAAATTGAATACAGTGGGTTCTTAACTAATACACAGACCGAAACTGAGAGGGACTTCTCCCAGCAGTGAACCTTAAGCAATTGGGCCCAATTTTGGGGGGCTTGGGATGAATGCTTTTTATATGGAACAGCATCGAATAATATGTACTGCCCCAAAACAAAACAGACACTCTGTGTCTGTAGGAGAGGGACATTTGCCTACCACAAATATAGCAAAGTTTGAAAAGCAAAGTAGAGGCTAAAAGCAAAGAAGGGAAGATAATGGGAGGTGTGACACACGAGGTAAGTAAATCTTTCTTTCTTTTTTAACAAAGAAGAGAGACTAAGAAAGAGACAAGAGAATAGAATGAACCAGAAAAGAACCATGAGAGGGACAACTACTCAGCGGAGAACGATCAGACTGGATTTGCTCTAATGGCAAATGAAAAGAAACTGAGAAGGTAGCTTGGTGTGCTTGGGAATGTGTGATAGATGGGAAGGGGTGAGGTGTTACTTGCCAAGCTACTCAGCTCTAGAACTTTCCCTATGGAGGCTCAGCACAGGCATAAAACCCTGCTGTGCGAGTCATAGAGACCACAAAGAAGAACATGCAGTTCAACACATTTATTGGTGGTGTTATATTCTGAAATATCCCAAGAAATGTAGAAAATCTTGAAGCCTGTTTGTGTCTTATAATTCAGTGCTAATAAACATAGGATAAAATTTTGTGTGGAGGGGGATCTTTTAAGGTCTGCTAAGTTTACCTTAGTGTTACCATAAGTCAGAAACAACTTGAAGAAACACAACAACAAAACAGTGGTATGACCACTTCTTAAAAAAGCCTTCCCTGGCCCCTCTGGACTAAAACAGGTATAGATCAGTTTCAAATTTCCCTTTTCCACGCACTCTTGGATGATACAAATTATTTAGACCCATTTCAAACCAGCTTTAGAGCACGATACAGAATGGAGACAGTAGTGCAGTAGTTCTCAATCTTTGGACCTCTAGATTTTTGAGACTTCAACTCCCAGAATTCCTGAACAATGAACATGCTGACTGGGACGTCTGGGAACTGAAGTCCAAAAAATCTGGAGGCCCAAAGGTTGAGAACCACTGCTTTAGTAAATGACTGTCACCTGACGGGGAGTGTGTCCCTGCTGGTGCTTCTGGACCTCTCAGCAGCGTTCAGTACCACTGACCATGGTATCCTTCTGGAATGCCTGGGGGATTTGGGAATTTGAGGCACGGTACTTCAGTGGTTCTAGTCCTATCTCTCAGACAGGTTTCAGATGGTGGTGCTTACCGGCTCCTCAAAAAAGCAGGTGTTATGGCATTCCACAAGGTGCCATCCTATCCCCAATGGTATTCAACATCTACACAAAACCGCTGGGTGAGATCCTCTGGAAGCATGGGGTGAGGTGCTGTCAGTATGCTGATGACACCCAAATATTTCTCCATGCCTTCAAAAACAACCTCAGCTAAGAATAGTGTGTCTCCTCTGAATGAATGCCTGGAGGAGGTAATGGGCTGGATGAGGAAAAACCAAATGAAGCTAAATCCAACAAGACAGAGGTGCTTACTGTCAACAGTATTAACCTCTGTTTGGAGGTGTGTCAAACAGTTTTGGATGGGGCTACACTTCCCCTGATAGACTGTGTTCACAGCTTGGTGGTGCTTCTGGATCCATCACTTCAAATGACAGCTCAGATAGATGCAATGCCCGGGAGTGCTTACTATCAGCTTCAGCTGATATACCATCTGCGATATACCTAGAGCTGGATGACCTAAAGATGGTAGTACACACACTGGTAACATCAAGGCTGGATTTCTGCAATGTGCTCTACATTGGGCTATCTCTGTGCCTAGTTTGGAAACTTCAGCTAGTTCAAAACATGGCAGACAAATTGATTACTGGGACATTCAGCAGTGATCATATTACACCAATACAGTGGTGCCTCGGGATACGAAATGATCGGGTTACGAAATTTCCGGGATACGAAAAAGTTGGATTGGCAAAAACTGTTTCGGGTTACGAAATATTTTTCGGGTTACGAAATTCATTTCGGCGCGAAATTCAAATGCTGCAAAGTGCAGCTATAGGCTTTCCAGTGCTAACGGAAAAGTGTTTCGGGTTACGAAATTTTCGGGTTACGAAAGGAATGGCGGAACGAATTAATTTCGTAACCCGAGGCACCACTGTATTGCACTGTCACCTTCAGAGTTGAAGACTAATTTTCTAGAGTGTCTTGCCAACATATTCCAGCACAGAAGACTTTTAAAAACATAAAATTGAGATAGGGTTTTTCACTGACTGCACACATCCCTGCGTATTTGATAAGTGTTCTCTGTTAAGCTTATAGTAAAGAAACAAGTTGATGACTTTTTCTTTCTAGTATCTGTGCTTTTAGCAAAATACTCAAGAATGCAGTGTTTTATCTATATAGATGAAAGCACTGATTATCGCTGGGTATCTTGCCAGAAGCAAATGTGATGCCCATTAAATGCCGATGAACTGCTTTTTTCATGATCCAGCACAGTGATCTCTGCTTACTGGGAGTGATGGGTAATGCAACAACATTTGAAGGGCCACATACTTCTTATCCCTGTTTTAACAGTTTATAGCTATTATGTAAGGTGCTGCATTAGGGTGGAAAAATGAAATGAACACATATAGGATGAGTGACACCTGGCTGAATGAGACTATGTGTGAAAGGGATCTGGAGTCCAAGTAGATCACAAATTGAACATTAGTCAACAGTGCGATGCGGCAGCTAACAAGGCCAATGCGATTTTAGGCTGCATCAATACAATTATAGTGTCTAGATTAAGGGAAGTAATAGTGCCACTTTATTCTGCTCTGGTCAGGCCCCACCTGGAATATTGTGTCCGGTTCTGGGCCCCACAATTTAAGAAGGACATTGAGAAACTGGAGCGTGTCCAAAGGAGGGCGACCAAAATGGTGAAGGGTCTGGAAACCATGCCCTATGAAGAATGCCTTAGGGAGCTGGGATGTTTAGCCTGGAGAAGAGATGGTTAAGAGGTGATATGATAGCCCTGTTTAAATACTTGAAGGGATGTCATATTGAGGAGGGAGCTAGCTTGTTTTCTGCTGTTCCAGAGACTAGAACATGGAGCAATGGATGCAAGCTACAGGAAAAGAGATTCCACCTCAACATTAGGAGGAACTTCCTGACAGTAAGGGCTGTTCGACAGTGGAACAAACTCCCTCGGAGTGTAGTGGACTCTCCTTCTTTAGAGGTTTTTAAACATAGGCTGGATGGCCTTCTGTCGGGGATGCTTTGATTGAGATTTCCTGTATGGCAGGGGGTTGGACTGGATGGCCCTTGTGGTCTCTTCTAACTCTATGATTCTATGATTCTATCCACAATGTTTAAATATTACTGGTGCATCAACTTATTTAGAGTCCTTTCAGATTAGATTGTTCTACATATATCTGAAATGACCTGTAGTATCCAGTGGTTTGAACAGGAAAAGATTTGTAGCTTTATCTAAGAGGCTTATCCTGTAATGTCACTCTCCTTGGCCACTGTCTCCTGACATAGTGGCCAGATGCAATAGAACTTTTAACCCTCTTTCACATAGATGAGAAGATTTGCAGTGAGTGAATTCTGGTGTATTGAGTGAATTTTGGGAATTCCACAGTATTTAAAGGAATAAAATGTTGCATGTTAGCAGGACTGTTTGTGAATATAGACTGAAAGTTATTCTAGAGTCAGAAAATGCAGGTTCATTTTAAATTAATTTAAAAAGTCTATAAATACTAAAAGGGGGGAAACTTCTATTTTTTATTTATTTTCAGGAATACAAAGTGCTATCTATTTGCTGGATTGCATTATCTTCTGCCATGTGAATGAAATATCAGTGGTGGTGGGGGTATATGACTTGTTTTGTTGAACGTTGACAACATACGTTTGGTTGGCACTTCTACC
>NC_056522.1:315352654-315467409 GCF_019175285.1 Sceloporus undulatus | reverse complement strand
AATTTCCGGGATAACGAAAAAAAGTTGGATTGGCAAAAACTGTTTCGGGTTACGAAATATTTTTCGGGTACGAAATTCATTTCGGCGCGAAATTCCAAATGCTGCAAGAGTGCAGCTATAGGGCTTTCCAGTGCTAACGGAAAAGTGTTTCGGGTTAACGAAATTTCGGGTTACGAAAGGAATGGCGGAACGAATTAATCGTAACCCGAGGCACCACGGTATTGCACGTCACCTCGAGATTGAAGACTAATTTTCTAGAGTGTCTGGCCAACATATGCCAGCACGAAGACTTTTAAAACATAAATTGAAGATAGGGTTTTTCACTGACTGGCAAATTTCGTAACCCGATCATTTCGTATCCCGAGGCACCACTGTATAGCAGCCAAGAGAAAAAATGAAGGGGGGAAAATAACTCCTGTCAAATCAATTTTATGGAAAATGCTGGCAAATAGGATGATGTAATGTTCTGTTGCCTTTTGTAAAGTTATGCTGAAGTTCTTACTAGATCTCAAGGACCTGACTGTTCCTAAACAGTCTGTTATTTCTCCTATATGTATTTTTGGAGATCTCTAATTCATAGAGTTGCCAGAAGTTGAATTTGCTTGATGACAAATAATGACAACAAAACAAAGTAACAGAAATGGAAAAATGGAAAGGCTCCTTGTTATGAAAAGTGACTGATAAGACTCCATGAAGATGAGTTTAAGGAAATAGTCTTACCTTTAATGGTAGCTGCTGTTCCACGACGAGATAAACCAGGTCCAATCTAAAATGGAATTCAACACATGAACTTCACAAATAAACAAACATTTATCTACCTCCCTAAATAAAAGAGACTGCGGAAACCACATTGATTTCCACCTAATGTTTCCCTTACTTGCAGAAGGGCTTCTTCTGCCCATTCTCCCTGGTTTAGTAGTGGGATGACGATGACAACGACGACAACAACAACAACAACAACAACAACAACAACTTAAATCCTGCTTCCCCCCCAAAAAAATTGGGACAAAAAGTGACTTACAAAATAAAGAATTTTTTTAAAAAGAATAAGGTCCCCTTGTAAAACCAATGTTAATAAATCTTATTGTTGCTTATTTTCACTTTGCAATAAACCAATCACATTGTGACTTATCCTCCCAGAATGCATTTTTGAAAGGAGAAAAAGAAAGTAGTTTACAAATTATCATGAAACTTCTCAACAGATAATAACTAAAATAATAGTATAAAAACACCTATGTGCTGTTAAATATAATTCTTTTCACTAGATATGCAAAATAAATAACTTGCAATAATTGTTCCTTTAACATGCATGCCAAAACATTTAGTATCTTTCCTTTTTATTAATATTCTGCCTCTCTCTCTAAACTGAAATCCAAAGCAGACTCAGCTTCTTTCTATTATTGTCAAAATTTAAAGTGCATTATGCATTTCAATGAGCCAAAGCAGCAACAAAAATGCTTACTGTATTGCGGGAATAGCTTCAATATATTATTTTAATAAAACATTTTTATTGAACTATTCTAGACACTTGCAATTTTGCTGCAGACAAAAATTGTCTAAAATCTTCAAAAATAAGTAATCAGTCAACCCAGCAACAAGAATATTTCAGAAAATACAAAACATTAACTGCCCTCAAACAATAAAAATCAAGCTAAAAATAAAGATAAACCTGCAAATCCTTTACTTTTGGAGAATTTTTCAACTGACTGTAACTAGGAAAAAAGTAGGAGTTGCTATAATGGTATAGAAACAGCAGCAGTTGCTTTAGAATTAAATCCTACCTGATTGTTTAAGTCTAGGCCAGCAAAGGAATTTCTTGAACTGCAGCCTACCGGTGGAGTTGCTTCTCGAACAAACTCTGACATCTCAATCCCTCCACCAGGATCGCTAAAATTTGATCAAGTTAAGACATTCTAGTATTATTTTAGTTAATCTGTGTCAAATTAATCCAAAAAGCACACTTGAAACTTGCTTCAACAAAAGTAACTAGCTCATCTATTTATAATATATAAAATTCACTACTGCAGACAGAAATCTTTATTGAGCGAAGTGTTAAAACAGCAGCAGAGATTTTGTTCAACTCTTTCCAAACAAGGCGAGAGGCAGTGGTGCTTGTTTTCTTCTAAGATATTCTCCACAAAAATTTAAAGCAGGCTATTGGGCAGATATATCTTAACTATTTTTAAAAGAATGGATAAATGTGAAGCTTGTAACCATATCAAATCTCCATAAAGTAGGAAAGCTTCACACATAAGAAACCTTAAATACTTCATTTTGATTCATACCATTTCTTTCAACAACTCACTAAGTGAGAAAGGCTGTGGGTGTGTTGTAGTTGTGTGTCCTGCCATGCGATATAACTTCTGGGATCACCATAGACACAGCTATTCTCCCTCTCCCCAATCATGATAGCTAGCTTCCCTTGTGGGGGCAGGGACTGGGAAGAATTTCTAACAGGGTAATGGGGGGGGGGGGGGGGGTTAGATCTCCCTTCTGATGGATGTTGGCACTTAAGATTTCTCTGCCTTTCAATTCAGTATATTGAAATTGTTGTAAATCAAGATTAGAAAATTCTCATATGTAACATTTCTTTGTCCTTTGAAGCTAACCACTAGCCAAAGAAAATAATATAATACAAGGTCAACAGTCTTGTTTTTAGATACTTTGAAATGCTGATGTGGAAATGGACATAAATATTACTTTTATGTTATAATCTGAACCATATACAGCCTATTGTTTAAAATGCTGATCCTAACACATTTCAAATTAAATATTTGTTGCAAGCTCTTGCAGACATATCATATAAATATGAGATACAATCCAGAGATTTAAGGATGAAAGCACATCTGTTCATCTTGATTTACTTCTCTCCTTCAAGTCAGCTCTGAAAAAATTACTGGGTGAGATTTAAAGATATGAGTGATAAAGTCCGAGTTTTTGAAATGTGTTTTTGCAACCATTTCGGAACTGTGTGTATCTATGCTCTCGTACCATATTCCAGATGAGTGGTTCTGAACCAACACAAAAATATTCTAGACGGGATACAAGTATTTTACACTAGTTCAGCATTAAAATTTATGTTCAACAGTGTTATGCTTTCTCTGCCCTGCATAATCCAATGAAGCATGCAACATGTGGAAACCCAAGAGGAAGCAGCTAGGAAACAGCAGATCCTCAACATTTTAAAAACCTGGCTCAAAGTAGCCTGGGAAGCTGGAAAAGAAGGTATTTGGAAGCCTTGATACACATGACATTTAGATCCTGCATGCCCCTAAGTCATCTGGAAGCTGCCCTCACCAACTAGACATGGGTGGCTTCCAGATGCTTCGGGGGTGTGACATTTACATGCCCCATGCCCCTGGAGCGCCCAGAGGCTGCTCTGGGGTTGCTTTGGGGCCCTTTAATGGGCCAAACAGGAGCATATCTTTTCTGCTCCGATTTAGGTAAGTGTCAAGGCAGACTGCAGCCATGGCATGTGTTTGCCATGTCTTTGGAGTGACCAACTCCAGGGTGGTCCCAATCCACCCTTATGTGGCGGTCTGTTCCTGCCCAAAGGTAACTTGCACAATGCAATCTAATGTAACATATGGTGGTATTAGGTTTCCCCCAGAAATATTAGCCTGGACTGAAAACCCATGCACAGTTCTGATCTTGTCATGGACATTAGCTTAGTCACCCACAAAAAAGGAACTACAGGAAATATCAGATCTGTATACTCATGCGATCTTCTCACACATGTTGTCCTGGTATATGTTCCAGGCTAGAGCTACCCTTGAAGACTTTCTGGGAGGCTCAGTTTGTGTAGCATTTAGCAGCTAAACTCTTACGTTTGTGTATGGCAGAGAGATCCTATTATACTGATACTAGTGATACTGAAAGATTTCAACTGGTTGCCAATTGCTTGCTGGGCCAATTCAAAGTGTAGATTTTAACTTTCAAAGCTCTAAGGGCTACCTAGGGAATAAGATCTGCAGGAGAGGCCTCTTAAGAACACCACTGTCTGCAGGAGCCCACTTGACAGCACATGGGACAGGTTTTCTTTGATGTTGTACCAAGATTGTGGAAGGCATACCCAATTGGTTCCCATTCTCACTGCTTTTACCAAGACTGTGGAGACATATGTCTTCAAATGTGCCTTTTAAACTGTTCTGATGTTTACTGATTACTGACTTTAATGGTTTTATTGTTTTAAAATATTTTTATTTTAATTATTATTTTAGCTTTCACTTTGTTTTTAACAATGTTATTTGCTACTTTGAGTGCTTTTTTATTTTAAAGGACAGAGAGAAATGTAACAAATGTATTCTAGAATTCACCCATAAGACAATGCATTTAAGCCTTATGTCATAACAGTAAATAATCTATTTTATTAATCTATTATGTGCCAAAATGTAAAGACTGGAGATTGCTTACCTAGGTCCATTACTGTCCTTTCTTCTGGCAGAAGAATTATCTTGTTCTGTTTTTGCACCCCGGTCCATGCATTCATTGGCATTCCTCTCCACAATCTCACCTTCATCAAGTGCTCTGTGCAAACGGTAATTTACCATTTTCAGAACAACGAAGAGAGCTGCTATCACTGGGCAATATATTGCTACTATCACCATGGAAGAAGGAAGAGCCTGTCAAATAAAAGACAAAGAATGTAAACTAATAAGGATGCTAACAAAAAATTAGTTATGGAAGGCTTTTTAGATTTGCATAAGACAATGTGCATGTGCTTTCTTATACTGGCATATGATTCTTTTATTAATTTGGACAGTAAGGTGCTTCCAGATATGCCTTTATTAAGCAATTGCTATATACATAATTTTACAATGGGCACAGATAATGTTTTATTGGATGTATATTCTTCCCAGGTTTTCCATGAGGAAAAAACCTGTAAAGGTGGGAAGGATGGAAGAGCTCCAAGCTGCTCATTGACAGATAGAACTAAAAGTCTCCTATCTGTATTTATTTTACCTATTTTCGCACTGAAGAAAACAATACAGAGAGTAGATCACAAAGACACTAAGGCTGCATATAATGTAATTAGAAAAGGACCAGTGTCCTTGCTGTACTCCACATTCAATAGAAACAGTTGCATATTGACAAGAGGATGGAGCCATGGCTGATGGTGGGTGATGCCATATTAAAAAAGTAAAGGTATTCCCCACAGACAAGGTTGTCAAGTCATGTCTGACCATAAAGGGCAGTGCTCATCTCCGTTACTAAGCGAAAGAACCAGCATTGTCAGAGACTCCTCTGTGATCATGTGGCCAGCATGACTGCACAGAATATTGCACAAGAACATTGTTTACCTTCCCACCGAAGTTGGGAAGTTCAGCATAAACTGAAAGCTGCGCATGACGCGGGCACACTGTACTTGCAGTTGCACCCTTTCGAACTGCTAGGTTGGCAGAAGCTGGGACTAGTGATGGGAGCTCACCCCATCATGCGGCACTTGGGCCTCAAACTGCCAACCTGCTAATCTTGCAGTCAGCAGAGTCAGTATCTCAACCACCTGAACCACTGTAATCCCTGTGCCATATTACCTTCATTATAAATACAGTGGGATCACAGGGAAAGGATTTAAATTTGTTTTCCTTTTCTACTGTATCACACCTGTTGGAGGGGAGATCATGGAAAGCAGCATAAATAACTCCTTATTACTTGAACAATGGGACAAGGGAAACTGAGGGAGAAGCAGAATGTGGAAAGAAATTGTGATATAAAAAGATAACTTTTTGAAAAGAGAAGGCCTGAGATGAGAGAATAGCAGGATATTATTATTATTATTATTATTATTATTATTATTATTATTATTAATATAGTGCTGTAGATTTGCACAGCACTGTACATAAAACAATAAATATGTAAGAGTAAGCCTGCCTATGGCATACAATCTGAGAAATAATAGGATAATATATATAAAATACATAGCAATACAGGAAATGGTTCAATAAAACAGGCAACAAAAAGAACATAAATTAGCAAATGACAATCATGCAATGCCTGGGAACGCTTCTCTGAACAGGATGGTCTTCAACTCCGTTTTGAAGCTGGTTGATGGTCTTCAACTCCGTTTTGAAGCTAGTTAAAGAAGTGATGGCCCTTGCTCGCGGGGGAAGAAGGTTCCAGGAGTGAGGGGCAGCAAGTGAAAAGGGGCGAAACCGAGATGGGGCAGAGAAAATCCTGGGATGAGACAGCCAACTCTGACTACCAGAACGGAGGGCCCGAGTGGGAATGTGAGGAGAAAGAAGGTCTGATAAATAAGGAGGGGCCAATCCATGGAGGGCTTTAAATGTCAACAGCAGGAGCTTATACTGAATACAGAAAGGGAGGGGGAGCCAGTGAAGGGATGCCAACAAAGGAGAGATATGGTCAGAGCGGTGGGCGGATGTGATAATGCATGCAGTTGAATGCTGGACAGAAATTAAAGGACAGAAGTGAGAAAGAGGAAGTCCAGCCAGGAGGATGTTACAGAAATCAAGTCGTGATACGACTGGCATGGACCAGAATCTTGGCAGTAGAGGCGGAGAGATATGGTTGGATTCTGGCAATACTGTATAAAAAGAATCTACAAGCCTTGGCTGTGGTCTGGATCTGAGGGATACACGACAGAGAAGAATCAAAGATAAAACCAAGACTGCGGGCTTGCTGGACTGGTTGAATAGAAAGGTCGTCCACAGAGACAGAAAAGGAGTGTTGAAGGGTGGACCTAGGAGGAAAGACAAGAAGCTCCGTCTTGGACATGTTGAGCTTCAAACGCCGATGGCGCATCCACTGCGAGACAGCTGTGAGACAAGACGAAACTTGCTGTTCAAGTCTTGGAGAAAGGTCAGGGGTGGAAAGATTCAACTGGGTGTCATCGGCATACAGGTGGTAGGAAAAACCAAAAGAGCTAATGAGTTTACCTAAGGACAGTGTGTAGAGAGAAAACAGAAGGGGACCCAGAACAGAGCCCTGGGGAACTCCAACAGATAAGGGAACAGAGGGCGAAGTCTGACCGCCTGTGACCACTGCAAAATATCTGCCTGACAAATAAGATCTAAACCAGTCAAGAACAGAGTCTGAGAACCCGAGAACAGAAAGTATATTAACTAGAAGTCAGCAATCCACTGCGTCAAAGACTGCAGATAAATCAAGAAGGATGAGAACAGAGTAAAAGCCATTAGCCTTGGCCCGTAAAAGGTCATTCAAGATCTTAGTGAGAGATGTCTCTGTAGAATGCCGCGGCGGAAACCGGACTGAAAGGGATCAAGAATGGAGTTGGCTTCAAGAAACTCAAGACAGCAAGAATAATACTGGGAAGACAAAAGCTGCTTGTTTCCTATGACTGCTCCAGAACTCAAAAAAGAGATCATGGGAGCATCTAACAGCTCACAAATAAAATAAAAACAACCTCTCAGGGATATGCATTGACTCTGGTGACTAGTAGGCTCCAAAGCAGCTGATAATATAACTTTTAAGTCACTGAAACAGAGACTCAGAGACTGAAGGTTTAAAAGAAAGAAAACTGCAAAAATTGACGCTTTTTCAACACAGATAGATCAGATCAGAGAATTCCAGTAGCACCTCTTACACACTAGATACAATTAACCTGCAATATCTTTCCTCTGCAGAAGAAATCCCATTGACACAATTGTACCATGATAAATCAATAACTAGCAAAGAGCTTGAAAAATAGTACCGTGTGTGCACGTATTTTGCGATGGCTGTACATGTGAATGGGATTCGTGCCTTCCTCAAATTTTCAGTATGAATTCAGCAGCCCTACAAATAAGAGTACTGTACAGTGCGCCCGCGTTATACGCGGGCACGCTATACGCAGCTTTGAGCATATGCCCAAAACCATGTGTGAGCGCGTGGGGTACTAGGGGCATTTGTATGAATGCGTCCCATTTGTATGAATGCGGTGCGCTCCCATGGCGTGCGCCTCATGCACCGCCGTCACACCGCCGTGGGCATGAACCCCATTCATTTGAATGGAGCTTGAGCATTCGCGTTTTTTCTCTTACACGGCGGGGGGGGGGTAAGCACTGAAAGAGCAAAAGGGGTTGGTGCTTCTTTTAGGTTCTCCTGTGATGGACTAAGCTCTCATCTTTCACCACTCTACTCAGAGAAGGGGGCAGCTCCTTTTTTGATAAATGTTAAGGTACAGCACTTACCTTATTTACTTAGATAAGAGTTAATTCTGTACCTTAATTCTTGCCTTTTCATCATCTTTGGCATTTTTGTCTGCATTTTTTAGCGCACACATCCCCAACCTGGTCACCTGACCCAGACATCACACAGCCATATTTATGTAGTTCCCTCCTCATGCTTCCAGCCTTTAGGGTGAGCACAAATGGTTATGCCTACTGGAATTTTGTAGGTTCTTTCAATTTGTTTTCCAGTGGTTCGTCCTTCATATCCTTTACAGTACAGAGTTTACAATTCACAGAACTACAGTATCCACACAAATGGTATGATTCTGGATCAAGGGATTCTTAATGTTCTAGCAAATGCCTGTTTTAATCATCATTACTGCACATCAGATAGCTTTCTTCTCCATCTCCTTCCTACCAGCTGTCATTTAATTATACATAGGTAAGAAAGGACTCTGGGATATAATTGAAGAAGGTTTAACTGTCAAAAATGCTGAAGAAGATAGAAGAGCCAGAGCTACGTTATGTCTCACTCTGGAGCCCAGTCAGTTAGACCATGTAAGGGATAAGGTATCTGCCAAGGAGGTTTGGAATGCACTGAAAGAAGTGCATCAATCTGACACTGCATTGTTGAAAATGCTCTGCAGCAAGAGACTGTATGCATGTAAGATGCAAAAGGGGCAGTCTCCAGATGCGACATCTGTACCTAGAGGTAGAAAACAGAGGAATAAAGTTAGCTAAAGAACAAAAAGCATACATCTTGCTAGGCAGCTTATCCAGTGAATTTGATCATGTACAGCTTACAGGGGGTTCCAGAGAACGAGCTCTCAGTGGACTTGGTGTCGACACGTGTCTTGGAGGAATGCCAAAGATGGTGTTTTGAGAAAGGCATTCAAAGACAGCAACAGCCGAGCCAAGGTCAGCAAACACATCATCAGAGGCAGTTCAACAAGCCGAAAGTGCAGCTATTTGCAAAGTCAGGAGATGCTACAATTGCGGACAGCCAGGTCATCTCAAGAAGAACTGCAAGAATCCACCTGCTGCCAGAAAGAAGTAAAACCACAGGTCTCCTGGGAACTGGAAAGGAGTTGTATCGGCAGTGAAGAACAGTGACTGTCAAGCCCATCTTGCCACTAAAGCCAGATACATTTGACTTGTTGACAGTGGAGCAACCCATCATTTAGTTAACAGGAAGTCTTTGCTGAAGAACTACAAGCCCTCATGTGTAGCCTCTGTGGGTTTGGCTGACAGAGGTTCAAGCCAAATAAGGGACATGGGGACTGTGTATTTTCTTGGGTTTGCTAAAGACTTTGAGAACGTGTTGTGTGCTCCCCAACTGCAAAATTGTCTGGTCAGTGTGTCCTCACTGACTACAGACGGATATATCCTACATTTTGAGGGGGGATGACTGTGTCATTACTAAAGGGGGGCAGGTTTGTGCAAAAGCATACAAGCACAACAAATTATATTTCTTAGATGACCATGCAGTGTTCTACAGTAAGTGATGTGCCTTTGCACCCAAATTGTGCACACTATTTTCATAGGGCACTGGGACACACTAGTTTCACTAGTTTGAGAAACTGGGAAGTGTTTGTCCTGGGCTGAAATTGAATGACTGCAGAAATCATCTGGATTCTTTTATGTGCAGCAAGATAAAGCTAAAGGCTTTTCCTGTTGCCAAGAAAAGCAAATGCACCACCCAGAGACCTTTCCAAATGGTGCATGCTGATCTGGCCGGTCCCTTCACTAAATCTGTGGACAATAGTAGATATCTGATGGTCATTGTCAATAGGCACACCAGATACTCCTATGCTTACACACTCAGGGAAAAGAATCAGGCTGCTGCCACATTCAAGAACTGGGTGGAGATGGTGGAAAGGGAATTTGAATACAAGGTTGGTACTCTGGTGACAGATAGGGGCGGTGAGTTTTTGTCCCAAAGCTTGAACAATTGGATGAAACAGAAGGGCATCCGCCATAACACCACTAATGCTGCCACTCCTCAGGAAGACGGTTTGGCAGAAAGAAAGATTGGGGTGTTAAAACAGATAAAGGTTGATGCTGCTTGATGCAGGGGCCCCAGAAGGACTTTGGGGGGAAGCAATCCTGGCTGCCTGCCACATCACTAACCGGGTTTGGAATTCTGCTGTGAAATAAACACATTACTTCATGTTATTTGGAAGGACACCCAACCTAAGCTACCTAAGGGTGCTTGGGCAGTATGCCAATGTATTGGTTCCCCAAAATTTCAGAAAGGTGACCTCAAGTGGCAGAGACTGATGTTTGTGGGGTATCAGGGGAATAGTTACAGGTTTTACCTGGGAAATGGCCGCATCCTGTTGTCCAGGAGTGCAAATTTTGAAAAACACTCTGGGTAAGAGAATATCCACACAAACCAGGAGGTGTTTGTGAGAATGGGACAACAAGGAGTCAATACTGGAGCTGGAGGGGTAGGAACACCAGAGGTTAAGCTAAATGGCCAGCCTAGCACCTCCAGGGAACCCACAGGTACACAGATCTCACCCATCACTTCTAGAAAATTAGTGAAAGTGCCATCTGCAGATGCAAAGGTCTGCAGAGGTGCAGACAAATAGTGACAGTGAGGATGATAGGGGGTATACAGAGATAATAATCCCCAGGAGGACTAAGAGAGCCATAAGGTCACCTGATCATTTTGTGGTGCAGAATGTCAAAATGTGTACTGTTATGGCTGATGAGCCGGAGAGCTATCAGGAGCTTCTTACCTATCCCAGGGAAGAGCAGGAGAGATGGTTTGAGGCCATGGAGTGCAAGTTCTCATCCTTGGTGAATAGGGAGGTATTTGAAGTGGTAGAAGGGCCAGAAGACTGGAAGGTTGTAGGTTGCAAGTGGGTGTTTAAGAAGAAAAAGATGCCAGGTGGAACCCACAAGTATAAGGCCAGGTTGGTGGCTAGATGATTCTCTCAGCAGTGTTTTGAGAGTTTTGACAAGACATTTTCTCCGAGAAGCCAGAAAGTCTCAGATTAGTGTTAGCATTGGCTGCAAGGAAGCGCCAGATAGTTAGGAATTTTGATTTTGAGACGGCTTACCTGAACGCACAGCTGGATGAGTAAGCACCAGGGTTTGATGATACCAAGAAAGGCAAGGTGTACGAGCTCAGAAAAGCTCTTTATGGGCTTAAGCAGAGTGCACACTGTTGGAACCTCTGTATCCATAAGGAGCTGGTGAGGCTGGGATACAAGCGCAGCGTTGCAGATGCTTGTGTGTACACGAAAGGAGGGATCACACTTGTGATTTATGTAGATGACCTATGTGTGGCTGCTCAGACTGAGCAGGAAGTTAAGGCTGTGCAGAAGGAGATGGCAAAGAAGTTTGTGTTGAAGGACCTGGGAAACCTCAAGGCCTATCTTGGGATTGAGGTGGAGAGGACTAAGGATGGCAGGATCTTGTTGAGTCAGACCAAAATGATAGAGAGGCTGGTGGAAAAATGCAGTTTAGAGAGTGCCAAGGTAGTTAAGAGCCCAATGACCCCTGGTTATACCAATAGTGAGTCTGATAAAGTGTTTGAACATCCAGATCTGTATAGATCTGTAATAGGAAGTTTGCTGCACTATCTGAGATGGCAAGAGAAGTGCAGTGGGTGAGGCAACTGCTGGAACACTTGGGTGAGGAGTGTACAGATCCAACTGTTGTACACGAGGACTCACAGTCTTGTATTGTCATGTCTGAAGCAGAAAACGTAAAGAACAGGATGAAATATATAGGTGTGAGGTACCAGAATGTGAGGGAGCTAGTGCAAAACGGTGTATTGAATCTTGTCTATATTAGTTCGGAGGACAATGTTGCAGACATCCTCACAAAGGCCCTACAGGTAGACAGACACAAGATGTTGTCAGTGCAATTGGGCATGGCACCGCAAGCGCAAGCTGAAAGCCTGAGGTACTGTCTGGAATGAGAAGGTTCATGAAAACACACATTGTTCATTTTTGGAGGGGATTGTTGGGATACAGAGTCACAAGGAAAATGTACAATGTGGGTTTTAATAGTAACCAGGCATGAAAGGGTTACTGTGAGCCATAATGATTAGGCATTTAAACAGGAAGTGACATAAAAAGATAGTCAACAAGTGCTGTAAAGTACTGTAGGATGCTGCCAATCTGAGAGTCCCTCAGGTGGAAGGCTGGATCCTTTGTGGCCCCAGAGGGAGAGGCAAGGCCTAGTAGGCCTCATGATGAGCATTTCACCCCAGAGAGGGCTGTTACTAGTGTGGATGGTGGTTGGTGTCGATGTCTATATTGTTGTAGACAGAGGAACTTCTAAGAATAAAAGCCTCATCTGAGAGAGACTGTTGTAGACAGTGTCTCTTTGCTCACTGAGAAAGGGAGATGTGTTTCTCCAGCCCACAAGCTGCTGACTACAGTCACGAAGGTGGAAAATCTGGTGCCAAACGTTGACTTGTTGCCTCACGCGCTGCGCAACATCAAAAGCGTTTTAACAAATATGCATAAAGGCAAGCGTGTAACAAGCCACAGACCTACATTCCATCTTCTTTATTTACTCGCTCCTTTCTTGTATATAATATATACACTTATATAAATTCTAATATACACACTTTGCCAGTCACCTCAGCAACAGTTCTTAGATCAGCTTTCCCCAATTTGGTGTTCTCCAGATATAGACATACTGTACAGTCTCCATCATCTCCAACCAATATGTTTCTCATATTGAAGCTGTACACAAATCAAGTTGATTTTTTCTTTGTAACATCATTAGAATTTCCTCTCTGCTTCCACCACCAAGACTTTAGTCCATGGTTTACTAATTTCTCCTCTTGATTACTGTAATTTGACTAGTCTTCCATTATCTCATTTTAGTCCTTTGGCTTTCAGTCTTCATTCTGCTCCTAAGATTATCTTTTTGGCTCATCATTTTGATCATGTTACCCCACTCTTCATATCCTTTCATTGGTTCTTGAATTCAGTACAGGCTCCTTATTTTGACATTCAAGGCCCTGCATAACCCAGCTCCTCCTCATCTTGCAGCTCTTATCTCTTTTTACCAACCTGTTAGAAATCTGAGCTCTGGGAATTCTGGTCTTTTCACTCAGCCAAGGGTTTCCTCCTCCTTGGCTTGGCTTTGTCCTTTTTCTCTTGTGGCCTTTTATTCCTGGAATCACCTCCCCATAAACTTGCAAACTGCACTTTCTCTTGCTTTTAAATCCAAATTGAAAACTTTTTTGTTTTTTAAAACTTTTGGAATTTCAGATTTATATTTTTACTATAATTGATTATCTGTACTGATTATGTTTTATTCTGCATTTTGTGTTTGTGTGAGTAGCTTTTTTTTGCATTGTATTTTAGTATTTTATATTATTGAAACAGTTATAAATGTTTTATTATGTTTGTAAAGCACCATGTACATGGATAGCGCTATATAAATAAATGATTATAATAAAAACAATAACTTCGGGGAAGCACCATCTTGAGGAAGACTCTTCTAGATGTCATAGGACTGATATTTTCTCACCTTTTCCCTTTTGAATTCGTTACATATTCATCCATTTCATTTTGGGAAACAGATAGGATTCAACTTCCCATCCCACACATCCCAATAGTGAGACCAGTTCACTCACTGTGGTGTCTTAATGGAATGCTGCTCATCTGCCTTACTATGAACGCTCACTAATTTCAGAATATCCCATTAATCTTTTAGGTTTAGTTCTACTATCCTGTTTGCTAAATCCATTAAACCAAGGGCTCTTAACCTTTCAATTTCCAGCTGTTCTGTACTTCAATTCCAGAAGCCTCCACCAGCATGTCCAATGATGATCAATTCCATTAATAACGCAAACATTATTTACTTGAGTGTTCAGGAAATTATCTTTACAGTGGAAATAATTTACATAATCCATTTAATTAAATCTCTACTATTGTTGTGTTCAGACCAACTACAGTGTTGTTGCCAGATCTTTTCATTCATAGTGCTTGACTTCATTACAGATAAAAGTATGACTATTTTAGATGCGGGAATAACTACATAATTATTCAGATATTTAATCCTGATTTTGAAAGCGTTGCAGAAATTCATATACAATTACCTCTGAAGTCTTTCATGATCTGAAATTCAGATACTGAATTTGATTTGAAATTCAGATTCAAAGGAGTGGCTATTCTTGTATTAATGTGATTGTGCTGTAAGGCAGGGTTGCTAAATCGGTGACTTTCCAGTTGTACTCCATGTTCCATCAGTTCTACCCAGTAAAAATGAAAGGGATTTGTAGTTCAAAAACATCTGAAGGGCCAGGTTTTCCCCACCTTTGCTCAAAAGCCATCTGTCAAGGCTCTTCTTCACATACCTCTTCCATGAGACCTACTGCAGTCCTCTAAATGGGAGTCAGATTGATTTTATTCTCCAAAAAATGTGCTTGCAAACATTCCTATCATATAAATGCCATCCAAAAACTGGTAGCCTTTTTATTCATGGAAAAATTACAACAGATTTTAACTGATCTTAAGAAGCAAGTTTTTTGCATTTTAAGGCTTTATCTGCTTGTATCTTTGTGTTTGCTTTCTTGAAATCCATATTTTGTGAGGCAGCTTCTGCTCTGACAAACAGGGTTTCCTTTCTTTTTCATGCTGCTACCTCCTACACCTCGGTCTCCAAAACAGATTTTGAAGGTATTCTGTGGGGAAAGGGAATTATTCCCTTCCTCATCCTGATGACAGACTCTGCTGTTGGTGGGACTATCTCAGGTTTTACACAGCACAACCCATGAAATTTAATGTGATAGTAGGATATAAGGGTTCTAAAGAAAGAAAGACAAAGATTGCGGATGATAAAGAGCTAAAATACATTCTAAAATTCCCATTATTCTATCCATATACTGATCTAGTTGACTGGCATATGTTTATAGTTAGATGCCTTGGAATCAGTAAAGCATTATGGAATACTGTATAGTATAAAGCCATAATACTAATACTATCAACCAAAAAATATGGGTATTTTGGACTCAATTTTTATCTTGTCCCTTTTATATTTACACATGTCTTATCAGGGGGAAAAAACTCTCCTACACACATAATATAAGGACTATGGCATATTTGGATATTGCTCATCTTATAACATTTAAAACATTGAACCTTGCAGCATAATACAGAGGAATTATCATCTTCTATTGCTGAATATCAAGATTGGGGTTCATGCAGCCTCCAGATGCTGCTGCACTGTTGGCTAAGCTAGCTAGAGAAGGTGGGAGTTGCAGTCCAACAATATCTGGAGTGTTACATGATTCTCATCTCTGTTACATACTGTCTTTTAAAAATAAATCTTCATTTCATCCACTGTAAAATTTAAAGAAGGTCATGCTGGGGAAAAAATCTCTCTATTTTCCTGGATTTTTATGGTTCTTTAAAACACCATTTCTTTAGTAAAACAAATACAGTATTTAAAATTTTCTTCACGAGAGCCACTTGAAATATTGCAACACTTGTTCTTGTTCAAGAACACAGCTCAATTAGGTTTTAATGCACACCTATCAGGTATGCACTATCAAAATCCAGCATCTGGATCATCAAACCCCATTGCAACATCACAGTAAAATACAGAGCTTTACTATAACATTTATATAGTTACTAATGCTAGTAGTTACTAATGCACACAGAAATCCACTTGGCAAAGGGATTACGTATTTCCCAATAGGGTGGACAAAAGTCAGATTTTAAAAGAAATGAAGTTGAATTTTTAAAATTTAAATCAGATTTCAAAATTTTCTAAAGAGGATAGGTGAAAAAGAATAGTATAGGTAAAATATATTCTCACAAGTACTAATTAAATAACTTCTTATTCTATAATCAAACCTATCATCATCATCATTAATTATACCCTGACTTTCTTCCCAGGATTCAATATGGTTTTGTGCACATAAACTGCACATTTCCATTCAAACTCTTACTTCCTTCTAAGTGAAAATGTGAGCAGAATACAACAGCAGAAAGCAGAAAAGAACCAAAGACTGTGGGAAAATTGGGACTAGGATCAAGAAACTGCTGCAATCCACAGAGAGAGAATCAACCTTATTTCTAACTAAAATCTACCAAGAAATATGGAAAACAAAACAATGGCCAACAGATTGGAAACATCAATATACCTTCCTATTTCCAAAAAAGGGAGACACAAAACTTTGCAGTAACCACAGGACCATTGCATTAATTTCCCAAGCAAGCAAAATCATGCTCAAAATTCTCTAGCAAAGATTCCTACCATACATGGAGTGAAAAATGAGCAAGCTGGGTTCAGGAAACAAAGAAGCATTAGGGAACACATTGCAAATGCACATTGAATAATGGAGCACAAATTGATTGATTGATTGATTGATTGAGATTTTATTTCTATACCGCCGTTCCCACGATCACAGCGGTTTACAAGCAATACAAATACAATACATTACAGATTAAAAGGAAACAAATTTTACAATGAAGAACACCCCAAATAAAACCAAGCATAACTGTACATCATTAAAATCCTCATAGAATCAGTTAAAAAATTGCTAATCAATCTAAAAATCCAATACAATACAATACACAATACATAGGGGAAAAACAGTCAAGACATGTGAGGGAAGGCTTGACAGAATAAATGAGTCTTCAGGTTCTTCTTAAACGACTCCAGGGAGGGGGCTAAGCGGAGCTTCTCAGGGAGAGCATTCCAAGATTGCGGGGCCGTAACAGAGAATGCCCTTTGCGCCATTAGTACAAATCTTGTCTTGGGAACGCTCAGAAGATTTTTCCCACCTGACCTGAGTGTGCGGGGCGGATTGTATGGGGAGAGGCGGTCCTCCAAGTACTCTGGGCCCAAGCCATTTAGGGCTTTATAGATAACAACCAACGCCTTGTATTGTGCCCGGAAGCGAATTGGCAGCCAATGCAGATCTTTCAATGAAAAATGAAAATTCCAGATGAAAATTAGCATGTGCTTTATAGATTTTTCATTAATCATTGATCAGAATGGAGACTGCAGTCAAGGAATCAGAAGAAGACTAGGACTGGGAAGGGCAGCTACAAAAGAGCTACACAAGATCCTGAAATGCAAAGATATACAAGTTAGGATTGTTCATACCATCGTATTTCCCATCACTATGTATACATGAGTTGGACACTGAAGAAAGCCGATAGAAAGAAAATCAACTCATTTGAGATGTGGTGCTGGTGAAGAGTTGTATGGATATCATGGATGGCTAAAAACACAAATGAGTCCTAAAGCAAATCAGTCCAGAATTCTCCTTAGAAGCCAAGATGACTAAACTGAGACTTTCATAGTCTGGACATATCATGAAATGATACACTCTAATGACACATTAGAAAAAACAACTATGACTGGTAAGGTAGAAGTGAGGAAGACTGCATGCCAGATGGATAGACTCAATCAAGGAAGCCACAGCAGAACCTCAACAGAGCTGTTGAGGACTGGGTGTCTTGGAGGTGTCTTATTCACAGGGTCATCATCAGTCAAGGTTGACTTGAGCATCAATACCATCAGGAACAACTTAGGTGGCATGCTCACAATATGCCATCAATACAGAGGGAACTTCCTTAATGCTTCCTTGGGAGTGGTGTTCAACACATCTGCAGAGAATGGGTAAATCAGAAAGGAACCTGCTGGTTAAGCTAAGAATGGTGGATCCCAATGAATCCTAATATTTAACTAATAATACAAGAATACAGGGCCACATACATTGTTCTCACTGGGTGCTCCCTTACAGGCTAGGAAACCTAGCAAGGCATCAGTCAATTCAAGAGATTGACACAAAATATGATAAGCAAAAAGAAGTGTATCATTTTATGTTGCAGCAATAATTGGAGTAAGTTTCAGTTATCAGCTTTAATGTGTAGCATGATGTATTGTTTCTGCAAGTTGTAAGAAAAAGAAATAATTATTGTGCATGACAACTGACATTAGGTAGTAATGTCAGGCACATGATACACTATTTCTGGACTTTTCCCAAAGAGATTATCTCTCAAAAACAAAAGACTATTTCATAACACTTTCATTTCTCAAAGTTCACATTCTCCATTATTTACACATTGCATCATGGACAATTTGTGTGCGGTAGAAAGAGAGCACACACAAGTCACAGTTTTTTGGGCTTGACACACCACAACGGCATATATATACTTATATACAAGCTACCTGCCAGCCCTGAACACGTTGTGGAAAGACTTTACAGACAAATATATTATTAATAGACACACTCTACTGAGATTTACATTGGAATGCACTCTCTCGCACAGGCTTTTAAAGCTTGGCTTAAAAACAGGTGTTTTAAAATTTACAGTTAATAGCTTTATGTCTTTATCACACTAACCATTTAATGTTCTGAATTATAGAATTCCCTGTATCATCACCCCTTGACTAACTTAGAAAAAATTCTGTCTTGTTGTTTTCTTGAGGCACCACTATCTTGCCACACTGGCTCAAACTTGTGCAATCCCTACCACAAGGCACCATGATGATAAAAACAACACTGCAATACCCAATTGCCTTAGTATCTCCAGATATGCATCTACTCCTTCAGCTATGCAAATGAATATATCTAATGTTCCTTGGAATGTTCATTAACAAAACTGATTTCACCACTAAAATGGTGAAAGGTCTGGAAACCTTGCCCTATGACGAACGACTCAGGGAGCTGGGGATGTTTAGCCTGGAGAAGAGAAGGTTAAGAGGTGATATAATAGCCCTGTTTAAATATTTGAAAGGATGTCATATTGAGGAGGGAGCAAGCTTGTTTTCTGCTGATCCAGAGAACAGGACCCGGAACAATGGATGCAAGCTACTGGAAAAGAGATTCCACCTCAACATTAGGAAGAACTTCCTGACAGTAAGGGCTGTTCGACAGTGGAACACACTCCCTCAGAGAGTGGTGGAGTCTCCTTCCTTGGAGGTCTTTAAGCAGAGGCTAGATGGCCATCTGCTGGGGATGCTTTGATTTGGATTTCCTGCATGGCAGGGGGTTGGACTGGATGGCCAATGCGGTCTCTTCCAACTCTATGATTCTATGATGGTGCAGAATCCAAATTGTCAAGCCTCAAAAATAGTCCAAGTATTCTGTTGCCAGGATACCTAGGAATCAGAACTATTTATTCAACTGTTTTCAGGATGAGAACTTAAGAACTAAATTCTCTGTCCAGGATTTGAAAATGTTTTTGTAGTCTCTGAAAAAACAACTGGCCAGTACCTGGATGGGAGACCACCAAAAAAATACCAGGTTCATAGGGTATATTTCAGAGGAAGGAACTGGCAAAACCATCTCAGCCACACTCAGTCTAAACCTTAACATCTAGCAAACTCCTCACTTGCCTCAAAAAGACAATTTAATTGTCCAAAAGGTAGAAGAGGCAACAAGAGGATCAGCTATTTTAGATCTGATCCTAACCAAGGGATGAAACAGACAGCCCCTTTGCGGCGGCTTTCTGCTGCTTGGGGGCATGTCATTTAGATGATGCACGCCCTCAAGCTGGTAGGAAGCTGTCATAAAGCTGCTCACTCAACCACTCAGCAGGCAACTTTGTGGCCATCTGGTGGCTTGGTGTTTATATGCCACATGCCACAGAAGTATTTCAAAGCCGCAGCAGTGACAGAAAAGATGGCTTTTAGCTGGCTCAAAAAGGAACGGTTTTCTGTTGCTTCTTTTGGCTGCCAAAAAGTCAAATTGGGGCTGTGGCATGGGGTTGCCACAGCCCCGATCTAGCTTTCTCAGGGGCAGCTTGAACCCGTCCCTATCAGGGCCATCTGTTTCGGCCTCAACAGGGATGACCTGGTAAATGGGGTGCAAGTGGTGGGATCCTTAGTTGGGAGTGATCATGTTCTCTTGGAGTTTGTTATACAGTGGAACGGAGAAGCCAGGCATAGTCAGACATGCATTCTAGACTTTAGAAAAGCTGATTTCAATAAATTCAGAAAAATACTAGGGGTAATCCCGTGGTCAGGAATACTAAGAGAGAAGGGAGTTCAGGATGGATGGGAGTTTCTCAAAAGTGAGATACTGAAGGCACAATTTCAAACTGTTCCAGCGAGGAGGAAAAATGGGAAGTGTCTCAAGAAACCAGGATGGATGACTAAAGAACCTTCAACTGAACTAAGTTTTAAATGGGGCATGTGTAAGAAATGGAAAAAAGGAAATCACCAAAGAAGAATTCAAACAAATTGCTAGCACATGTAGGGTAAAGTCAGAAAAGCTAAAGCGCAGAATGAGCTCAGGCTTGCTAAATAGGTTAAGAACAACAAAAAGGGCTTTGGGGGTATGTCCATAGCAAAAGAAAAGAGGAAATGGTAGGGCCACTGCGTGGAGAAGATGGGAAAATGCTAACAGGGACAGAGAAAAGGCAGAACTGCTCAACACCTTTTCCTCAGTCTTCTCAAAAAAGGGAAATGGTGCCCAAACTGAGGAAAATGGAGCACAGGATGCAATAGGAGAAATGGAGCACAGAATAAATAAAGAAGCACTAAAGGAATATCTGGTTAATCTAAATGAATTTAAGTCTCTTGGATCAGATAAACTACATATATCCAAGGGTATTAAAAAGAAATGGCAAATGTAATCTCAGAGCCATTAGCAATAATCTTTGAGAACTCCTGGAGAACAGGAGAAGCACCCTTTGGGTTTGGCCAGTCAACCAATTAAATAGGAGGGCAAACATTGTCCCCATCTTCAAAAAGAGGATTCCAACAATTATCGGCCAGTTAGTCTGACATCTATACCAGGAAAGATTCTAGAGCATATCATTAAACAGAGAATCTGTGAACATTTAGAAGGGAATGCCATAGTCACAAAAAATCAACATGGGTTTATGAAAAACAAGTCGTGCCAGACTAATTTTTTTTCAATAAAATTATCATCTTGGTAAATGAAAGGAATGCGGGAGTCATGCCATATCTTGATTTCAGTAAGGCCTTTGACAAAGACACAATTCTTGCAAACAAGCTAGTAAAATGTGGGATGGACAATACAACTGTTAGATGGATTTTTAATTGGTTGACTGGCCAAACCCAAAGGGTGCTCAGCAATGGCTCCTCTTCATCTTGGAGAGAAGTGTCCAGTAGTGTGCCACAGGGTTCTGTCCTGGGTCCAGTGCTATTCAACATCTTTATCAGTGACTTGGATGAAAGAATAGGGGGGCATGCATATCAAATTTGAGGTTACACAAAATTAGGAGGAACAGCTAATACCCCAGAGAAAAGGATGAAAATTCAAAAAGACCTAAATAGATTAGAAAGCTGGACCAAAGTAACAAAATGAATTACAACACAGAGAAATGTAAGGTACTGCACTTGGGGCAAAAAAAATGAAATGCATAAATATAGGATGGGAGACACCTGGCTTAATGAGGCTGCATCAATAGAGGTATAGTATCAAGGGAATCAAGGGAAGTAATAGTGCTACTGCATTCTGCTTTGGTCAGGCCTCACCTGGAATACTGTATCCAGTTCTAGGCACCAGAGTTCAAAAAGGATGTTGATAAGCTGGAACTTGTCCTGAGAAGGGTAAACAAACTGGTGAAGGGTCTGGAAACTATGCCCTACAAGGAGAGACTACATTTATTTATTTTTTATTTTAATTTTATTTTATTTTGCACTGTGCTAACTAAGGGTATGTTTAGCCTGGAGAAGAGACGGTTAAGATATGATATGATAGACCTGTTTAAGTATTTGAAGGGGTGTCATACTGAGGATGAAGCAAGCTGTTTTCTGCTGCTCCAGAGAATAAGAACTGGAACAATGGATGCAAGGTACAGGAAAAGAGATTCTGGTTAGAGATGCAAGAAGATTCACTTGCAAACAGAAATGGCAACAATAGCAAATTCAATATATCAATGAATGGAAAATTGACTGTAAAGTCCAATGTAATAAAATTTAGTTTCTCAAAAATAAGAAGAGTTAAAGGAATGTTGAAAGAAGAGTCAGATCCCTTCTGATTTGCTTTTACTAAACCTGCTACAGTGCACTGTTTGGAGGCATGGCATTCAAACGATGCACGACTCCAACGTGCCCAAAGCTACGCCAATAATGTTCTCCAGTCCTTTGGACTGGAGCAAAAAAGGACCAGGATAATCCGGCTCCTGGCTGCATAACTTGATTCCTGTGACTGTGTCTTGCTTTCAGAACATGCCATGCAGTCAGTGCAATTCTGATCCATTTGCAGTGAGAGAAAATTTCGGCCACTCTTTCTTATCTCACACTGCCAAAATTGCCAAACTGCATAACAAATAAAAAATTTAAAAAGGAAATGCATGCTAGGTAGGGCATAGAGCAGGGATGCAGGGTTAAGGGATAGTGCAAGCAACCACTGATGGCAGAAACAGCACCCATTGTGCTAGTTAAGGGATGTGCAATAAGGAAAGCTCCCAGACCAGTTAGTATCCATTTCCTTTTATTCATTCATTCATTCATTCATTCACTCACTCACACTCACTCACTCACTCACTCATACCCTGCTCTTCAGCCACAAAGGCTCTCAGAGAGGTTTACAGATTGTTAATTTGAAAGTGCCCTGCCCTCAGGATTACAATCTAAAAAGACATGACACAAAAGAAGGGATTGGCAGTGGGGAAGGGGATCATGTCCAGCAGATACTGCTGATTCTTCTCTCCCTCCAAATCCAGGGCGATGGCAGTTGGAAAGGAGGGAGGGTCCTCCACCTTCCTCTGAGACTAGGCATAGTGGAGCTGTGCCTGCCTCTTCTTCTCTCCCTCTGAGGCCAGGGTGGTAGCATTTAAGATGGAGGGAAGGCCTTTCATCTGCCTCTGAGGCTAGGCATAGTGGAGATATGCCTGGCTCTTCCTTCTCTCCCTTTGAGGCCATGGTGGTACAAGTTAAGATGGAGGGCGAGGCTTTCATCTGCCTCTGGCATGAGGCATGGTAGAACTGTGCCTTCCACATCTTCACTCCTTCCAAGGCCAGGGTGATACCAACTTTTTAACTAACATGGTGGCGGTGAGAATGAGGCTTGTGTGATAAAGCCCTAAAAGAAAGGCCCAGATCAAATGTACTACATACAATAGAACGGGTAGTAGAGAAGTTCCAAAGGATGCCAGGGTGTTTACGTAGCAGTTTCCAGGAAACCACAAACATGAGCAATAAAAACTGTTTGTAAATGGAACATTGGTACTTACCTGAGAGACGTCCCTTTCCAGCAGAGAAGGTCCGAGCATCCTTTAAATTGGGTGGCTCCGCCCACATGACTCCTGTTAGGCAGGGAGAAAGAAAAACAAAGGCCAGGGGCCTGACCCCGCCTATCAGGGCGGAGCAACCCCTTGTGGCCTCAGTCAATGACTAGCTGAAAAAGCCAAACTATGGTCTCCCTGTAAGCTAGAGAAAGATAAGGTTAGGCCCCCGTAGACTAGACAGGTCCGGCTTAGCTGATCAGACCGCCACCCCGGTGGGCCCCATGCCAGCAGAGGAAAGGGATGCAATCCCCAAGCGGTGGGAAGGATGCTCGGACCTTCTCTGCTGGAAAGGGACGTCTCTCAGGTAAGTACCAATGTTCCATTTCCCAGCAGAGAAGGAGCCGAGCCTCCTTTAAATTGGTATTTACAAAAGCCGCTTAACCTCCTAAGGGTGGGCCTGCTGGCATGTATATCTCATCTTTGACTATCTGTTGTAACACTCTGCGACCAAAAGCTGCCTCAGCTGACTGGAAGCGGTCCAGCTTGTAGTGTTTAACAAAGGTTGAGGGAGATTTCCATGTGGCAGCTCTACAGATCTCGGACAGGGAAGCACTAGTGACTAGCGCCGCTGAGGTCGCCGCACTTCTCGTCGAGTGGGCCAGGATGCCCTCAGGTGGCTCGAGTTCTAGCGATCTATAGCATAGCGTGATGCAGTTCCTAATCCATCGGGAGAGTGTGGAAGTGGAAACCTTTCTGCCTGCAGACTTTGGCTGGAAAGAGACGAAGAGAGAGTCTGACTTTCTTATGGCTGACGTGGCCCTGATGTATGACTTAATAGCCCTACGTACGTCTAAAGTGTGATAGATCTTTTCTAACTCTCTGGTGGGGTGAGGACAGAAGGAGGGGAGGACGATGTCCTGTGCCGCATGGAAGGCAGAGTTGACCTTCGGAATAAAGGATGGGTCGGTCCTTAACACTACCGAGTCCGGCCGAATGATGCAGAGTTCTTTTCTCACCGACAAGGCACCCAGCTCCGACACTCTGCGAGCAGAGGTCAAGGCGGTGAGCATCAGAGTCTTAAAGGTGATTATTTTGAGCGGGGCTCTCCTAATGGGTTCAAAGGGGTGTGTCGTCAGAGCCTTAAGGATGACGTGGAGGTCCCAGGAGGGGAACCGGTGTCTTGTAGGCGGCGCCCTGTTAGAGACCCCTTTTAGTAGCCTGCGGATGTGGGGATGATTGGATATCCGGGCTGATTCCTCATGAGGTAGGATGGATGTAATAGCTGCCACTTGCCTCTTGACCATATTGGGCCTGAGACCACGGTCAAAGCCATCCTGGAGGAATTGGAGAAGAGTAGGAACCGTCACGTGGATGAAGTCCCTCCTCTTTAACTTACACCATCTCCTGAACGCTCTGAAGGTGTAATCATAGATCCTCATTGTTGACGCTCGCCGGGAAGCCAAGATTGATTCGATTACTTCAGGCGAATAGCCGTAGGTAGTCAGCATGAGCCGCTCAATCTCCACGCGTGAAGCTGAAGCCAGGCTGGTTGTGGGTGGTAGACTTGGCCTTGGGACAACAAATCCGATCTCAGGGGCAGTGGCAAACTCCGTGTCGACAGGCTGAGGATCTCCGAGTACCACGGACGTCTGGGCCAGGCTGGAGCTATCAGGATGACCTCTGCTCTGAGCCTTCGAATCTTCGATAGAAGTTTTGAAATCAGAGGCACCGGTGGGAAGGCATAGAGAAGACCCGACGGCCATTGGCAATTCAGGGCATCGATGTCCTCTGACCCCTCTGTCTTGAACCTTGAGACAAATCTGGGTGTCTTGGCATTGACCGGGGAGGCGAACAGATCTATTATAGGGCTTCCGAGAACCGTCACGACGCTTGTGAAGACATCTGGATGAAGACTCCACTCTCCGTTGTCTATGTCGGTCCGACTCAGCCAATCTGCCCTGGTGTTGAGCAGGCCCTGAAGATGTTCGGCCTCCAATGAGACCAGATTGTCCTCCGACCAGGTTAGGAGAGACTGAGCCTCGTCCATGAGCGTGCGAGACCTTGTGCCCCCTTGGCGGTTGACATGGGCTTTGGCGGTTATGTTGTCTGTTCTGATCAGGACTGCTTGGTCCTTGATTATGTGTCTGAAGGCTAGGAGAGCCAATCGGATGGCCCGAAGCTCGAGCCAGTTGATGCTCTGTGTCTTTTCCCACTGGTCCCACTTTCCCTGGGCTATGTGGATCCCGCAGCGGGCTCCCCAACCGCGGAGGCTGGCATCCGTGGTGATCTGGACCTTGTGTGGTGTCCAAATGGGATGCCCCCTGACGATCGCTCATGAGGTCCACCAGGTCAGCGAGCGGCGCACCCGCCTGGGTATCAGTATCTTTCTTGGCCTCTTGAGAGCAATGTCTTTCTGGTAAGGGAGCAGAAGCCACTGGAGTGGACGAGCATGGAACCTCGCCCAGGGCAGGCAGTCGATCGCTGCGATCATCAGCCCCTGGAGATGGGCCAGGGCCTGAAGCGAGGCGGACGGTATGTCCAGAACCTTGCGGATCGAGGCGCGAATGGACTGGATCCGATCTGAGGGCAGGCACACCGTTCCCCCCAAAGTGTCGATCTTGGCGCCCAAGTGACGGATCTGCTGACTGGGGAGGATGAAGCTCTTGTTCAGGTTGACCAGGAAGCCATGGTCCTCCAGGGATTTGAGGACCATCTGCGTGTCGAGGGCAGCCTGCCGGCTGGAGGGGGCTCAAATCAGGAGATCGTCTAAGTAGGGGTGAACGTGGAGGCGACGGGATCTCCAATGGGCTATCAGGGCCACCATAATCTTGGTGAACACCCTTGGGGCCGACAGAAGCCCAAATGGGAGGGCTCTGTATTGAAAATGTCGCCGGCCATATTTGAAACGCAGGAAGCGTCGGGAGTCCGGATGGATCAAGATGTGAAAATAAGCATCCCGAAGGTCTATAGAGGAAAGAAAGTCTCTGGGTTGGAGGCTGTCCAGGATCGACTTCAGGGTTTCCATCCGGAACCTCCTCTTGGTTATGAAGCGGTTGACTCCTCTTAGGTTTAGAATGGATCTCCAGGAGCCGTTCTTCTTTGGGACTAGAAAAATGGTGGAGTAACAGCCTTTTCCCTTTTGGTCCGGTGGCACTGGTTCTATGGCTCGAATCTCCAAAAGGTGAGAGATGGCTTCCAGTAGGAGGCGGTGTCTTTTGGGATCCTTGGATCTGGGAGAGGGCGCGAACATGTTGTGAGGCCTTAGATGGAACTGAAGCTTGTATCCATGCCGAATAGTGTCGAGAACCCACGTGTCCGAGGTGGAATTCTCCCAGATGTGAGCGAATCCCTGAAGTCTGCCCCCCTACTGGAATCATTCTGTCATGCTTGTTTATTTTTGTTTGTAGCCTTGGGACCTCCGCCGTCTTTATGGGAGAATGAAGCCTTGTTATGTTTGGGGAATTTGGAGTCTCCCCAGCGGGATCTGGGTCTGGACTCCCTGGCTTGAGAAGAGGAGTTAGTGGAGGAGTAGTCAGGTCGAAAGGAACGAAAGGAAGAACGCTGCCTAAACTGCCTCCTATCGTCTTTCTTTTTAGTGGAAGGCAAGGCCTTCTTTTTATCTTTTCCCTCTACTAAGACTGGGTCAAGCGACTCGCCGAAGAGCTTAGTGCCTAAGAAGGGAGTGTAGGATAAGTTCTGTTTAGACCTGGAGTCCACATTCCAGCTCTTAAGCCAGAATTGGCGCCTTACTGCCACAGCCGCGGACTGAGCTCTCGCGCACTGTTGGACGGTGTCCAGCGTGGCGTCAGCTGTGAAGGCCCATGCCTTGATGATCTTATTTATGGTTTGTCTAACTCTAGTGTCTGCGTTAGGGAGCATGTCAAGAAGGTCCTTAGACCACTGGAGGGAAGCCCTGCTGACCACAGAGACTGTCGTGGCGGCCCTAATGGCTATGGAGGAGGCCTCATGGACTTTTTTGAGAGCTCCTTTGGCCCTCCTGTCCTCCGGACCTCTAAGGGTGTCCTCGCCGTCACAGCTAAAAACTGATGAAGAAACTAGGGCGGACACAGGAGCATCAACCAAAGGGACCTTAAGCTTGTCCATGACTGACTGCTGCAGGATGTAATGCTTACGAGTGAAGCTACTGTTGGGCCTAGCTGCAGCTGGCTTTTCCCATTCCTCCCTTATAATCTGCATGATGTTATAAGGGCAAGGCACCTCTAAAATAGAAGGGGCCGAAACTGGGAATAGATCCTCGCCCACTCTGGGCAGATCCGAGTCGGACGTGAGAGCCTTGCCAGAGGGCAAAGTGATCCCCAGGGTCTTAGTAGTTTTCCTGATGAGGGGGGCATAATCTTCGGCACTAAAGAGCCGGGAAGAAGAGGGCCCATCCCTTTCGTCAATATCCTCATCCTGGGAAAGCTCTCCCTCCTCGGTTCCAGATTGATTGGAACCCGAGAGAGCTTCTAAGGCGTCCTCGTCCGAGGACAGCTGGGTGGGCGCCCTCTTACGTTTGCCCGACACCCTCCCGAACCTCGGGCGTTTGGAGGGCGGCTGATAGGAATGCTCCGACTCTGAATCCTCCTCGGAGTGTTCAGAGACAGCGGAGTGGGAGGCTGCTGGGGAACGGTCTAGGGCAGTGCGGCGGGTGAGAGGGTTGCTAGAGCCCTCACTGGCGGACCTGGCCCCGGAGCAGGAGGAAGCAGGCTCTGCCCCCTCCCGGGGGCGCGCTGTGCCTGCAGAGCCCTGAACTGCGGTGGCTGGCCTTCTCGCAGGGGGAGTGGGGGAGGAGGAAGCGCCGCGTAATGGCCTCTGGTGGCGTGCCGACCCGCCCGCTGGGTGGTTAGGACCCACTTCTGGTTCAAGATGGCGGCCCCCATAGGACTCCGCATGGCCAAGATGGCCGCCGCCATAGGAGCCCACGTGGCCGAAAGGGCCACTCCCGATGAAAGGGGTGACCAAACCCCCCCATGGCAGAAAGGTGGTGCGGTTGGGGTCTGCTTGCCAAGGGACCGGCCAGGCACTGGGCCAAGTGCTCTCCTGTGGAGAGGAGGCTGGGAGGGGGGCGTCGCTGCCGCTGGTCTGGCAGGGGAAGGGCCCAGGCCACATGACGAGGGGAGGGAAACCCACCGAATTAAAGGGGCCCGGTCCCCAAGATGGCGCCGCCACACGCACAGTGCCCTTTTCCCCCTGGGATGTCTGAGCCGGGGGAAGGGTCTCCTGGGCCCCGGGATTCCTGGGCGTGGGGACTGGCTCTGGCGAGGAAGGGATACTCATGTCCTCCCTTATGTCAGCGGCGTCTGTATCTCAACCACAGCTGGTGGGGTGTTGCTTCTCCTACACTAAACAGAAGTCAGAAAGACAGATGTTGAGGGCTAAATGGTAAGTCACAAGACAACAAATTATGAAGTTTTAGCAACATTCTCCTAAAAGCTCTTGAACTCAAACTTGACACTGGCCAAATCTTTTAGCAAAAATATGTGAATTATTCAGACCAGCATCTTTTGCCAAAGAACTGGAAGAGGGCCATTGCCATTTTTAGAAAGAAAATCTAGAACACAGGAATCATAGACTTGTTAGCCGAACTTCTCTTCCAGAAATGGAACAGCACTATGTGGTGACGGTAGAAGCATTACCAAGGCTAAAATTATTGAGGATATGGAACAATAAGTTATGATTTAGGGAGAGATGTGCTGCATTGTCTACCTGGTAGAATTCCCAGGCAGTATCAACAAACAGGCACATGCTGCAATTCCAAATAGACATTTTATACTTGAACTTTCAAGGACTTTTGACAAAACCCCTCACCAAAGGCTCCAAAAGAAGCACATAAATCAGAACACAGAAGGACAAATCCTTTATAAACTGGTAACTGGAAGACAGTAAGAATGTATGCATATTTTTCTCAACAGAAGCAAGCAAACAATTCAGTCCCACAAATGTATGCTATTATTCTTTAACATTAGGTGCAGCTGACAAGAAAACATTTTCAGAGGACATCAAAGCAATCAATATACGTAGAAGAATCCTGAAGAACTCCAGAACGATCTTTCCAAACTGGGTCATAAAATGGCAAATGAGATTCATGAATATGTAAAATGAAACAAATTAGGGCAAAATTAAGTCTCTCTCTCTCTTTGTATAAATGTGTGTGTGTGCACACGTGTGTCTATACATATTTGTCTTTATGGGGTTTGAATTGTGTGAGGGTATAGAAGTAAAGATCATAAAATCAAGGATGAACAGCATGTATCAATGTGGAGAGGAAGTAAAAGGGAAAAGGCCATGTTAGGATTATTAAGAAAGAAACAGGAAATGAAGTTGCCAGGACAATAATGCATATTAATGGAGCTGCAACTGGAATCTTAATGTATAACTGAAGTTAACCCTTCTTACTAAGTATATTGTAGAATTAGATAAGGAATAGAAAAAAGCAACCAAGATGGCCAAAGGACTTATAATAAATATGTTTACTAGGGTCCAAAATACACTGCAGAAATAATTCAGTTTAAGACCACTTTAACTGTCCTGGCAGAGTGCTAGGGAACTCTGTCACCAGAGCTCTCTGACAGAGGAAGTTTAAAGTCTCACAAAACTTCAAATCCCAGAATTCCCTAGCATTGAGCCAGGCAGTTAAAGCAGTGTCAAACAGGATTATTTCTGCAGTGTGTTTTAAACCTTAGTCATACTCTTTTTCTAAGATGAGGAGGTGAAAATGTATTATAATAATAATTTTAAAAAATTATTTCTATACCGCTATTCCAAATTAGATCACAGCGGTGTACAGCAAGAAGTGATACAATATAAAAAACCGGCATAACACGTATTACTGACAAAACAGTAACAACATCCCATTAGAAGTTACAAACTATAAAACTTACAGATAATTAAAACCACAAAAACAAAGCTAGCTGGATAAAAACATCTGTATATCAGGGAGAGAACAACATAACATTAGGACACATGGGGGAAAGCTTGTCGGAAAAGAAAGGTCTTAAGTTTCTTCCTAAAAAGATCTAGGGAGGTGACAGAGCGGAGCTCGTCAGGAAGGAAGTTTCGAGATTTGCGGGGCTGAGGTAGAAAATGCCCTTTGTGAGGACGAGATATATCTCATCTTAGGAACCCTCAACAAATGCTTCCCGACGGATCTGAGAGTGCGGGGCGGATTATATGGGAAGAAGCGGTCCTCCAAGTACCCTGGGCCCAAGCCATTTGAGGCTTTATAGGTAATAACCAACACCTTGTATTGCGCCTGGAAGCAAATAGGCAGCCAATGTAGATCTTGCAGAATAGGTGTTATATGGCTAGTCCTGGAGCATCCAGTGACCAACCTAGCTGCCATATTCTGTACTAATTGGAGCTTCCGGGTTTGGTACAAGGGTTGCCCCATGTAGAGCGCATTACAGAAATCCAACCGAGAGGTTACCAGAGCATGTACCACCATTTCAAGGTCCCCCTGGCTCAGGTAGGGTCGCAGCTGGCGTATCAGCCGAAAATGGTAACAGGTGCTCCTGACCGTCACATCCACCTGAGAAGTCAGGTGGAGTGACGAGTCCAGAAGCACCCTCAGACTGTGAACTGAGTCCTTCAAGGTGAGCGGGACCCCATTCAGGACAGGTGGACAAATTTCCTTCCCCGGGCCCGGGGAGCCTATCACGAGTACTTCCGTTTTCTCTGGATTCAGACTGAGTCTGTTTTCCCTCATCCAGCCCATTACCGACTCCAGACAGGCAACGAGAGGAGAGATGCCATCCCTAGTCACTGCATCAGTCAGAGACACAGAGAAACATATTTGGGTATCATCAGCGTACTGATAACACCGCGCCCCATGTCTCCGGATGATCTGTCCCAGCGGTTTCATGTAAATGTTAAATAGCATGGGGGACAAAATTGCTCCTTGAGGGACGCCAGATGTAAGTGCCCTCTTATCGGAACAACAGTCCCCCAGCTGCACCATCTGGAATCTACCCGAGAGGTAGGAATGGAATTTATATCTTTATAAATTTATGAATGGTAGGAGGAAATGTTTATCTTTTGCTCTCATAAGATCTGTTTCATTTCACTTGTTTCTACCCTGGTTTAAAGGTTTACTTTCTAGCTTTAATATCATATCAACTGCATTCCATAATAGACACAAAATAATAAAAAATAGATTTACAAAAAGAACAAGGCTACAATGAAGCCATAAATTGGGGGGGGGACCTCAGAAGCACCATTAGAAACACTACTCAATAATAATAATAATTATTATTATTATTTATATTCCACTTAATCACTTGGAATCCAAGCGGATTACAACAATAAAAGAGGATACAGTTAAAATTATAAAAAACCCTATCCCTCCCCCACCCCAGTATAAAAACATAGTAATACTAAAAAGAGATTAAACCAGACAGATATTAAAACAGTAGTATAAAATCACAGTTAAAATCAATGGAAGATTTGTAAAAAAGAAATGTATAGCGGGGACCAGATAGGATGGAAAAAGGGATGGAGAAAAGGGGAGAGAAGTGGAGGGGGAGGCAGGAAAATAGAGGTGGACTTAGTCTGGAAAGGCCTGCCGGAAGAGATCCATCTTAATAGCCTTCTTAAAGGTTTCCAAGGTGGTGATCTGACGGATCTCATCCAGCAGGTCATTCCAAAGTCTAGGAGCAACTGCTGAAAAGGAACGCTGAGTCACTGCTGAAAGTCTAGGCCTCTTTGGTTAAAGCAGATTCTTCCCAGCAGAACAAAGAGTGCAGGGAGGATGATACGGGAGAAAGCATTCCCGCAAGAAGTCAGGACCCAAGCCATGTAGGGCTTTAAAGGTTAAAACCAACACTTTGTATCTTGCCTGGAAACTTACAAATAAAAGGTTGGAGAAATTATTTAATCTAAAACAGGGGCGGGCAACTGCATGGAAGGCAACGGCCAATTTTCTATGAGCCTCACTGGTATGCATGGGGGGGGGGGGGTGTTCTGGAACCAAACCCCAGAGAATACCAAAAGCTCCATTTTCCTATGGTCCTTGAAATGGCCACAGGACATGATGCCATATCACTTCTTGTCATCATTTTTAAGAGGGATTCCCCTGCAGGGTGGTTGAAGGTGCTGTGTGTATGTGTGTGTGCATGCCTTCATGTTGCATGTCAACTTATGGCAACTCCATACATTTTTCATAAGGTTTTCTTAGGCAAGGAATACTCAAAAGGTGTTTTTACCAGTTCCTTCCTCTGAAATTTAGCCGAGGGCATCGTCACCTTTTTCATGCATCCAACTTGCTTCCTCCATGGTTTGAGGCAAAAACTGGGCAAAAATCATGTTGAAAAATACAGAGAGCTCAGAGGGACTTCAGCAGCCAGAAAAGTGAGTCATGGCCTGCATATCACCCATGGACCACAATTTGTCCACCTTAACCTGAAACAAAGCAAGTGGTTGAGAAAATTCTGTGGGGAATATAGACGCCGTAGGTGAGTCAAGTCCAATCTTTAGTAATGACCTAAATTCTGCAGGGGGGGGGGGGGCACAGAATACAAGGCCTTTGAAGGGGTTCTTATTGACCTACCAAGTCAATTTGGGGGAAAGAAGTTTTCTAAACACCTGGATCCCAAACTTTAGAGCAAAACAGGGGCTTTGAAGACCAAAACAAGACCTCGGAACAAATATGAGCACTGCAGGAATAGCTAATCATGTCAATACAGTAGCTGCTGTATTTGCCACCCACTCAAGATTCCAAGGCATCCCTACATGTATGTGCTGCAATATTTTTGGCTTATATACCTGGATCACAACTCCTTATCTCTCTATAGAGATTGTGCAATTGATGCATGAACCCAGTTGCCAAGTGACAGATTGCACCTGGGCAACAAATGGCAAGGCTGGATCTCACAATAAACCGAGACAGAGTTCCTAAAGCTTCAAGAGGAGGACAACTATATTAAACAAATAAAATTCACCTATTTGATTAGGTAAATTGCTTACTAATAATTACTTCCATATGCCCTAGAATGAGCTTCAACATATATACTAGAGGGTTACCCAGGAATTAAGTGGCAGCTGTTTCTAAAGAGACAAAGGAAATTATTATTTCACAAAATTCACAATTAATGTATGGAGATTCACGAACACAAATCCTAGTGGTAGCTGATGATCTTTTTAAAGGTTACAAAAATTAATGGAGATAGTTACTGACAGATGTATCAACCTTCATATATAAATCAAACTTCTACATTGAGAAACCAATTTCTGAACACCAGTCAGCAAGATTATAATGCAGCCATTATCTCCTGTCTATAGGCTTTCCAAAAGGAACTGCCTGGCCACTTTTAGGAACCACATATCAGTCTAGAATAGATGGACTCTCTATTAGATCCAGTAGGGATCCTATGTACACTTCAGTCATTTAAAGCTGCAAAGTATGCGAACAATGTTCTGAACTGACAGTAATTTTCTCTTCCTCAGTTAATTTCCCTACACATTTAATTCCTTCCCAGTTTTAGACCATGACTTCCTCTCAATGCCTTGCCAACTCCCTTCCTGTCTCCATGAGAGTTTAAAGCAAATCTCATTCTCTCCCTCTGTTTGTGTGTGTGTGTGTGTGTGTGTGTGTGTGTGTGTGTGTGGCACAGGCGTGGGAGAGGAAAAGAGAGAGACAAAGAATGATATAGGTCTTAGACAGGAACAGGTCAACAGCTGACATGCAACAGACAACAAATTTAAGACGAAATGTAGAAGGGAAAGGAGACAACACCACCATTTCTGAACAAAAAACATTTATATGTACTAAAAATGGAATTGTTCATTGACCTTGTTTTAAGATAACATCCAATGAGGATGTGCACGGTCTTCACCACCGTTGAATATGTATTCAAAATTCAGAAGCCATCCCTAAGTCAACATAGCAGAGATGTATCACCATACCAAAAAATGTTAGACTAGACTTTTGTGATATGATTGCATCTCACCAGTTTGTTGACAAAGAGTTTTGCTTGTCTGTCATATTCAAATATAGTCCTTTCAAAAACTTTTTAGCTTTATAGAAAGGTGTAACACTAATGCAACATTTGAAGCACTTGTGTAAAGACACATAAAAAGCAAACTAAGACCTAACAGTCTAACTTATACATGCATAATATCATCAATGCTTCCCTTGTGGAGGGCCATATACCATCCTCCTTCAAAGAAGCGATCGTTAGACCGCTCTTTAAAAAAAACCCTCCCTGGACCCCCTGGACATGAGAAATTATAGGCCTGTTTCTCATCTGCCATTTTTGAGCAAGGAGATCGAGAGGGCAGTTACTCTTCAGTTCCAAGTGGTCTTGGATGAAGCAGATTTTCTTGATCCATTTCAAACAGGCATCAGGACCAGGTATGGGGTGGAGACTGCCATGATCGCTTCAACTGATGACCTTAGTCTAGCCATTGACAGTGGGAGCGTGATTCTGTTGGTGTTGCTAGACCTCTCAGTGGCATTCAACACAGTAGGCCACGACATCCTTCTGGAATGCCTGAGAGAGTTAGGAATTGGAGGCACTCCGTTGCAGTGGTTCTCTTCCTTCCTCTCGGGTAGGTTCCAGAGGGTGATGCTCAGGGACAGTCGTTCTTCAAAAACAGAGCTTAATTGTGGTGTCCCTCAAGGCGCCATCTTGTCCCCGATGGTAATTAACATCTATATGAAGCCGCTGGGAGAAATCATCCGAGGATATGGGGCTGGGTGTTATCAGTATGCTGTTGACTCCCAAATATATTTCTCCATGTTCAGGTCATCAGTGACAATGACAGATGGCATCTCTCCCCTCAACCAGTGTCTTCAGGCAGTAATGGATTAGAAGAGGGAAAACAAGCTCAAGTTGAATCCAGACAAAATGGAGGTACTTATGGTAGGGGCCCCCAAACCAGGTATTGGGCTGCAACCTCCAGTCCTAGAGGGGCTCACGCTCTCCTCGAAGGACTGTGTTCACAGTCTGGGAGTGCTTCTCGACCCATCGCTTCAGATGAGTAATCAGGTGAATACGACGGTCAAGAGCGCCTGTTATCAGCTTCGGCTGATATGCCAGCTGCGCCCTTTCCTGGAACAGGGTGACCTCGAAACTGTAGCACATACGCTGGTAACTTCAAGGCTTGATTTTTGCAATGCGCTCTACATGGGGCTACCCTTGTGCCTAGTCTGGAAACTCCAGTTGGTACAGAATATGGCAGCCAGGTTGGTCACAGGAACAGCAAAGAGTGACCATATAACACCAATATTGAAGTCATTCCACTGGCTGCCTATTAGTTTCCAGGAACAGTACAAGGTGTAGGTTATCACCTTGAAAGCCCTGCATGGCTTGGGCCCAACCTATCAAAGGGATCGCCTGCTTCCATACAATCCGCCCCGTACACTCAGATCCTCTGGGAGGAATTTACTACAGCCCTTAAAAACCAAGTTGACAGCGACCTCCCAGAGGACATTTTCTGCAGCTGTTTCCAACTTATGGAATGGCCTGTCGGACAAGATCCGTCAAACTACCAATCTAGAGAGCTTTAAAAATGCCATTAAGACAGATCTCTTCCGGGGGATGAGATGGGGATGGTATTCACACTTCTTATGAAATGGCTGCACATATAAACAATACTGTTGAAATACACTCACCATCTACAGAAAAGTATACAAATTGTTCCTAATATTGCTAATCTGATATATGCCTTCTACTTTAACTTTTGTATGTTACATATAATTTTATACTGTTTTAGTAAGATGAATTTAATTGTTTGTTAATTTTTAAATTTTTAATGTTTATTGTAAAAACTTTAAACAATTTTATCTCTGAGCCACCTTGAGTCCCTTTCTGGGAGAGAAACAGTATATAAATGATGATGATGATGATGATGATGATGATGATCATTATTTCCTACAATTCCAGGGACACTATCTAAACATATTTTTTAAATATTGCATACATTTTCACTTGTACTAGGAAGACCTCCCATGAATATCAGGTGCTATAGGCTAAATTTCAGAAGAAGGAAATGGCAAAACCACTTCTGAGTATTCCTTGCCTAAGAAAACCTGTATGAAATTCATGGAATCACTGTAAATTGGCAAGTGATTTGAAGGCACATACATACACATCTGAAGCACCAATAAAGATGAAATGTCTTAGACTGGTGAGAAGATTGTTCCTAATCAGGTAATAGTACATAAGCCAAAATGTCTCCATCAATGCTCAGCAGTTAGCTCCATTCATTCTACACTTCAACCAGCAACACAACAACAGGAAGAGTTGCAGCAAATTTGCACACTGGAAGGAGCCATTAGCCAAGCAAATGATTACAACCCAAGCCTCCTCCTCAAAGTGATTTGCCAATGTTAACTTGGCACAGGCTTTATTTCTCTTAATGCCTATTTTTTTATGGTCACAATTTATGAGATGTTAGGTAACACTAAGTATTTTATTTATTTATTTATTTATTTATTTAGGTATTGAAACTACTGGCTCCTATACATAGTCAGAAACCACATCCTAAAACATCTCAGGCTTTTCCAAAGGATGCATGGTAAATATTGCTCTATTGTGAAAGTCCTATAATGGCAGAGCTTCAGAATACTTACAGTAAACAGTATGCTGAAAATAAGGAGTGATGACCACAGTGGACTTGTCTATTTAGAATATGTCTAGACTGTACAGTATGTACATGGCAAAATGTGAAAAAAAGACTGCCAATTGTGACTCAAACTCTTTTTACTTATGACTAATTCCCCTATACTGTATTAACTATTAAGGTAGAGGGCCTATGGATTTAGTCCAAGACTGTGCAACAATAATTTCCTCTCTGAACTGATTATCTTTTGCCTGCTTTTTCCTTATTAGTAAGCGCCAGAGACTAACAAGAATTACAGCTTCACGTATCTCAAGAAAAAGACCTATAAACCAATTGCTGCTCATGCACAGTTCTGAAATGTCATTCCATCACCTGATGTTTTTCTCCTGACAAAGCAGACATCTTGAATTCATCTTCTACAAATATAAACGTACAAATGGTCTCCAAATGTAAGCCACTCACTTGGGCTAGTATTCTCCACTTCAAATACAAGTTAGAACTAGGGGAGGCAAACTTCTTTTCAATATTCAATCTTAAGAACAATTTGTCTGAACAAAGTAGAGACAGCTGATACTAGATTAAAATATCCAAATGCCCTACTCTGTTTGCCCCAAATGCTAAACCATGATATGACACCAGACTGAAGTTGACAGATTTGGAAAAACTGCACATATGACTCTCATATTAGTTTCAAAATATAATTCAACATTTTTATGCTCTCCTCCTCTGTCTTTAAATCTGAAAAGTAACATTTCAGTTAAGATATTGTAGGCCAAACAAAATCTCCTTGAATGTATCCAATACTAGTCTTTTTTCATAACCACAGATGCACAGAAAGTAGGCCTTGGTTGGATATTCACAAAACTTAGCAAAACAATTATGTTATTGCTTCACCAAGTTTGTATCACTTGTTGTTATGTGCCTTCAAGTCTTTTCTGACTTATGGCAACCCTAAGACAATGCTATGATGAGGTTTTCTTGGCAAGATTTGTTCAGAAGGGGTTTGCCTTTGCCTTCCTGAGGCTGAGAGAGTGTGACTTGCCCAAGGTCACCCAGTGGGTTTCTATGGCTGAACAGGATTCAAACCTTAAGTCTCCTGAGTCATAATCCAACACTCAAACCACTACAGCATGCTGGTTCTCTTGTATTGCTTATCAAGTCCTTATTTGCTACATCATCACATTTATCACACAGAGTTGAAAGGTTCAGGCTGTGCACATTCACCATGGGTTAATGCCAACACAGCATGCCAAGTTATGCACAGATCTACCCCAAACACAGACTTCTTTTATGATAAGGCAACTCTCAGAAATGACATTGCAACTTCTGCTAGCAAATGTTTAGTCATAAGAAAAACTATGATTGCTCATTTAATACACATTAGAGCTTAGATAGAATGGCGTGATCGGTCACTGTCTCCTGTTCCCTTGCCAATAGTAGATTGCATTCAACCATGTGAAAATCTAAAAATAATATAACAAAAGATAAACTAAAGGATTGAGATTCTGAGAAGCCATCATCTAGATTCTTCCTTAGTCATATACTCTCCTGACAAAAACAGTTGCTAATGAAACAAGTAGTCACTCATAGTGAGCTGTTCACTCATGTAATTTGCAAGCTCACGTAGGGCTCTCCCTGGAGCCTCATTTAATGAACCACACACACTTTTTAAAAAGTCAGCTTTCACCTTGTAATGTCTGTTTATTTGAGGCTGCCAGGAATGAAATGTGATCAATGTCTGGTTGTCAAAGCAACACCACACTTAACAAAAATTAGTCACACATACAGTGGACAAAATAAAAGTAGGGAGTGAGAGTAATATTGCATTTCTGTGTGGAATATTTATCCAAGAGATGACCATTTCACAATTCCTCTCAACAACAACCTTAAAACTAAGTATTTTGATTTCTGAACTCAAAAGTGGCCTCAGAAGATCAATCTACAGGCTGCAAAATTCTGAAAACGATTAAAAGAGTGAAAGATCACCCCAAACATCCAGCATGCCATGGGGAAATATGGGGAGGGGGACAAGCGCAACATGAAATACCATGCCAGAATAGGATAGTAGACTATCATTCTCTACATACTATCAAATTTATCGCACATATGTACATTTGACAGATGTCTCGCAGCCAATAAATTGATATGGCTTGACTTAATGACAATTTTGTGATGTATAGTATCAAACAGTCAGAAACAGCTTATTCATTGCTACCCCAAACACCCAGCTTATTAATTCATTGATACACTATTGAGTTTAAATCCAAGCCCTAGTATGAGTGCATGCTACCTCCTATTAAAACAGTGTTCAGTCTTTATCACCTCTGTCAAAGATGATAAAGATTCACATACCGACCCTCCACATTAGCAGTAAAAAGGCAAATCTTCCAGTACTTTGGATTATTGCAGAATCAAGCCTCTTAGCTCAAATGGAGCATAAATGGGTGCAGTTAAAAAGCAGGCAGTCAGTCATCCATACATAGTTCTTCACTGACACCTACACAGAACTAAGGAGATATCCAGCACTCTTTGGTCCAAAACACACTCCAGAAATAATCGATTTGGAGACCGCTTTAACTGCCCTGGCTCAGTATTAGAGCTCTTTCTGACCGATTCAGCTAAACGTCTCACAAAACTACAGTTGCCAGAATTCCCTAGCATTAAGCCAGGGCAGTTAAAGTGGTCTCAAACTGGATTATTTCTGCAGTGTGTTTTGGACCCATGAGACAAACCAGGAACTACCAGTTAAACTCAGCAACCAGTATGGATTAAGAAGAAAGCAGCACAGCTAGGGCCTCACCAGAGCAAGCACTGATTACACTTCTAAGTCTCCAAGAGAGGTATTCCTTCCACAAGAGGGGCATCTTCTATTCCCCCAGACAGAGAGCTCTTTCAATGGAGTGGTGTCAGAAATAACACCCACCCACACGTCAGCATACGTTGTTGTGTGCTTTCAAGTCTTTTCTAATTCATGGTGACCCTAAAGTGACCCTATCATGGGCTTTTCTTGGTAAGTTTCTTTAGAGGGCGTTTGCCATTGCCATTCTCTGAGGCTGAGAGTGTGTGACTTGCCCAAGGTCACCCTGTGGGTTTACATGCCCGATCTGGGTTGAAAGCGCTGGTCTCTCCAGAGTCCTAATCCAAGGCTCAAACGACTATGCCCCGCTGACTCCACTTTCAGAGACCACCCCGCATTAACCAGTGCAGACGTACCTGGTTCTTTTCTCCAAAGGCCTTGTGCAGAGGAGCCACCCATTTGCATTCACACGCAGGTGATGGGAGACATTTCATTCCCACAGGAAAGCCCCCCCCCCCAACCTAAGGCTTTCCTAACATGTGAAGGGACCCTGAAAAGCACGGACCCACTGCACTCCGCCACCCAGGCTCCAAGAAGACTTCTGCTTCGGTTCCTGCAGGAATAACCTGCTTTGACACCACTTTAACTGCCATGGCTCCATGCTCTGCAATTCTAGGAGCTGTAGTTTGTTGCGACTCGGTTGGCTTCCTCAGATGCATGCGCAGTCTTAGGTCCAAAACATATTGCAGAAATAATCCAGTTCGAGATTAATCACCCTGGCTCAGTGCTAGGGAATGCTGGGAACTGTAGTTTTGTGAGGCCTTTAGCCTTCTCTAGTGCCTACAATAAACTACAATCCCCAGGGTTCCCTAGCACTCATTTCCAGGGCAGCTAAAGCAGTCTCAAAAGTGCGTTGTTCCTGCAGTGTGTTTTGTGCCACTGTTTGGATGTTATTGAACCTGAACAAGTTGGGCATGGAGGGGCAGATAAACAAAGGACTCAAATGGAGGGCTGCATTTTGAGGAGGGAGAAAAGGGCACCACCAACACACACACACCTCAGACACAAACACAAACATACACACAAACACCGCAGACAAACTCACACAGAAACACACAAACTCACACACAAAAATCTCTGACACAGACACAAGCATACACACAGCACACAAACACACAACATACAAACACCTCACAAACACACAAGGACCTCAGACACAGACACAAACACCTCACACAAACTCCCCAACATACAAACACACAAACGCAAACACCTCAGACACAAACATACCCACAAACTCACAACCTCACATGCAAACACACAAGCACAAAGTGTTCCCACAAACTCCCAGGCAACACACAAGCCCGGGGCTGGCTCACCATGTAGAGGGTGAAGGGGAAGCCGAGCAGGAAGAGCCAGAGGTAGAGGTGGAGCGCGTTCACCCCGGCGCCCTGGTGGGGGTCCTGGTACCATCCTCCGCTCAGGGCGGCCCACACGCCTTGGCGCAGGATCTGCAGCACCTGGGAGCCCATGGCGGAGGTGGCGGCGGCGGCGGCGGCGGCAGCCCAGGAGGAGGAGGAGGAGGCCTGGACCGCTCGCTTCTTCCCTCGCTTGCTCGCTCTCTATCCGCCCAGACCCCCGCAGCCACCGCCACCGCCGCCGCCTCGCGACAGCCACCCGAGGAGGAGCCGCTGCCGCCAGCAGCCGCTCCTGCGCCTCCGCCTCCGCCGCCTCCTCTTCCCCCCCGCCAGCGCCGCCGCCATCTTAGGTCCGGGCCTCGGCCCGCCTGCCCGCTCCCTTGCCTGGCTATAGACCGGCAGCCCTTGCGGCGGCAACAGCCTCGGCCAATAAGGCCTCCTCTCCTCCTCCTCCTCCTGCTTCGGTCCCTGGCCAAGTCGAGGAGGAGGGGGGCAAAGAGGGACGCCCTCCTCGCTCAGAGAGAGGCGCCCAGGCCCAAGCTCGCCCCCAAGCGACGGGGAGGAGGCACTGCAGACTGGAAGGGCCACCACGACAAGGACTGAGGGGGATTTAATACAGTACCTCAGGACACCTAGGCCCTAGATGTTCTGAGGTAATAAAGCTCGGTTCCAGGTCCCCTAGATTTTAGGGCAGCGGTTCTCAAACTCTGGGGATGTACTAAAACAAACAACAATACTTGGCCATAGGGAACCATTGGAGGATACTCGGCCGTAGGAAAAAATGAGGCCAGTGTGTTTCCCAGTGGGAAAGTATTCTCCAGTGTTTCACGGGGGTCACCTAAGAGCATCAGAAAACACACATTTCCCATGGTCTTAGGAACCAAGACCATCGGTTGGGGGTCACCACAACATGAGGAACTGTATTAAAGGGTGGCAGCATTACACAGGTTGAGAATCACTGTTCTAGGGGTAGCCGTGTTGGCCATAGCAAACCCAGTAACATCCAAACCACAATACCTTTACTCCAAGTCCAAACAATGATCCCTTTAGTTTTTTGTAGTCTTTTTCAGGCTATGTGGCCATGTTCTGGAGGAGTTTAATCCTGATGTTTCACCTACATCTGTGCCTGGCATCTTCAGAGAATAAAGATGCCAGCCACAGATGCTGGCGAAACGTCAGGAATAAACTTTCAGACCGTGGCCACATAGCCTGAAAAAAACTATGGATGCCAGTCATGAAAGCCTTCAACTTCACAATGGTACCTTTACTTAGACATGCTGGATTCAAAAGAAACATCATCTTTGAACTGCAAATGGACACTAAATTGCCTTGACTTTGAAAATCTACCAGTGACTGCATGGCCAAAGGGGGAGGAGGTGCCAGCCTGAAGATGGTCCTCCCTGCCATCTGAACTAAGACCAGAAACAGAAAACGTAGGCCTGTGACTAACATCTTCAATCACTTTCTCCTGTTTGCCTGGTAAAGAAGCCAGTGTGACTTCAAAAGCTTGCAAATTCTGGACCATGCCAACAGCTATCAGGTCAGAATGCGCAGGGAAGCAGTTGAAATCCACAAACACCTAGACAACTTCAACAGAAAAGAAGAAACCCTTAAAGTTAGCAAAGTCTGGCTACAGGTCCTGAAGAACACTAGAATCAAGACCCAGCACAATGCAAGTGAAAAAAACCACCCAGGGTCAGGGGTTTTCCCAGCAAACAATGATCACTAATTAAACAGACACTAATTCTCTCTGAATATCCTCCCACCCTGAGGTCTTGCCATTCAACAGCAGAACAATACACAGATTAACATGCAAATCACTTCCCAATAACCAACAGTATATATACCCCACTCTCTTCCATGACAGCATTCTCTGAAGATGCCAGCCACAGATACTGGTGAAATGTCAGGAGTAAACTCTTCTAGGACATGGCCACATAGCCTGAAAAACTCACACAAAAATATGGATGCTAGCCAGAAAAGCCTTCAACTTCCCACTTGCAACATGTAATTGTGCATTTTGGTTGGTCCAATAAAGGTATCATTGTTTGGATGTTATTGGATTTATTACCTCAGGAAAACATTCCCCTCTTGGGAAAAGGAGCAAGGAGGAGGAGGAGGCAAGAGGGAAGCTGGGGCTGAGAGCAAGGGGAAAGAGGAGGAGGCCTAGCCCTCCTGAGGGTGGCCTGGAGTCCATGTTTTTACCTCAGGAACATGGTTTGGGCATAGAACGAGGGGGAAGATGGAGGCAAGGCCCTCCAACCTGGGAGCATCTGTGGGACACCTGGAACTGAGGTTTGCCACAGGATCAGGTTCTCTTGTTAGAGATGGGACAAATGGAAGGAAGGAAGGCCCTCCTGTGGGGGGACAAACTAAAACAAATGACAGTACTTGCCCATAGGGAAATCATACTTGGCCATAGGGAAACACTGGAGAATACTTTCCCATAGGAAAAAATTGGGCAAGTATTCAATGTTTCCCTATCGGCAAGTTTTCCCCTATGTTTCCCTATAGGCAAGTGTATTCCACTAAGTTTCCCTATGGTCAAGTATTCCCCTATGTTCCCCTAGGATCAAGTGTTCTCCTATGTTTCCCTATGGGCATGTATTCTTCAATGATTCTCTATGGGCAAGTATTTGTCAGTGATTCTCTCTGGGCAATATTCAATGTTTCCCTATAGGCAAGTATTCTCCAATGATTCCCTACGGGCAAGTATGATTTCCCTATAGGCAAGTACTGTCATTTTGCAAGGCCCTTCTAGGGGTAACGTGGGACTGAAATTTACCTCGGGAACATCTGCCCCTATTGGAGGAAGAATGAGGGGGTAGTATGAGGGAAGGCTTGCTGTCTCCCAAGGGACTTAGGAGCAACCTGGAGCTGAAGTTTACCTCAGGAACACCTTCCCTTCTTGGGAGAAGGAGAAGGAGGCAAAGCTCTCCCTCCTGGAGGGAAGCTGGGGCTGAGGTTTACCTTGGGAACACACATGGTGCCCCCTTTGCAGAAGGAGGAGGAGGCATAGCTCTCCTGAGGATGGCAAGCTTATCACGGGATTTTCTTGGCACAGGTTGTTCATGAGGGGAGGGTTGCCTTTGCCTTCCTCTCTGAGGACAAGAGAGTGTGACATGCCCAAGGGCACCCAGGGTTTCCATGGCTGATCAGTAATTCAAATCCTGGTCTCCCAGTGTCCCAGTGCAGCACTCCAAACACTGCACCATGTATAAACCTGAATTTAAAGTCTAAACAATAACTAGTTTGTGTTACCGCTTGGTTTAAATTTTGGAATCATGATAACCCTTGAATGACCCTGGCCAGACTCCTAGCTTGACCGCCATTACTGGCAAAGCGACAGGAAATGTCCCATTCCTTAGGCAAACAGCCACATTAGCATCTCAGAAGGTCGGGGAAGTTGGCAAGAAGGGATTATCTTCAGCCAGGAAGAGTAAATGTTTGCCTTCCCTGGAATAATCGCCCCCTCCTCAAGTCGTTGTCCAAACAGCTTATGGTCATAGATATTATCAGACCCAGACATCCAGGTGAAAGAACATAAACACCTTTGTTTCATCACCAAAACCTCTGCCCTCAGGCCGAGTTGGCCCAAAGGTCCCCACTTTTGGCGCTCATCGGCGCCATTTTTCAAGGTCATACCCATCCACGTCAGTCAGACCTTTGATCTGGTGGCCGGTTTCTCTGCTCAAACCCAGGTGCGGAGCAGAATTGGCCTCACTGCCAACATCCCATTTCACTTCCCGGAGAAAGACTACATCTTGGTAAGTATACCATAGCAAGCCTGACATCTTTCCACATTCAACCTTTCTTCCTGAGCCTTGAATGTGTGTATGTGTGTGCATTGTTGTGTGTTTCCTCCCCTGTTCAAAATAGATCTTTATATTAAAACCTGCCTCAGCTCAGTATATGGGATCCCCTGGTCTACTCGGTATACAGATAGGGAGACGATCTCGAGGGCTCTTGTAGCCACCCCCTCTTGCAATTTTGGACTAATAACAACCTAATAAAATTCCCCTAACGGAACCCGTGCTACAATTTTGGTGGAGAAAGTGCGGCATAGAACTCTCCCCCGAAACTAGACTTCCAACTGATCACTTGGGCTGTCCTAGATCTCGGAACTGGAAGAACAGGGATCCCAAAACAAGCCGCTGCAGACAGGAATAATAGGAAGGTGTGTGAGTGTGTTCTGTGCGCTGGCCATAAGGGCAAAGGACTATCTTGGTTGGCTAATCCCGTTCATCTCTTGGTTAGGTGTCCTGCTCATTGGCAACGGTAGCCGTCCAGTTGTGGGCCTAATCATAATACCCTTGGGTGTTTGTCGGAGTAGGCAGCCCGACGCCCTATTTTTTTTTCACTATCGTGGGGGGGGAGCAGGTGCAGGTCTGTCCCCAGCCCAATCCATAACCCCATAAAAACTCAGGATCACCCAACAGTTCAAAACCTCCTTGACGGGCGAGGTAGGCAAGGCAGGAGACGTCCTGGTCCGGAGGCCCAAAACCCAGGTTCAAGGGAGGGAAGGCAGCCCGAGGAGAGTGCCATTGCGGGGAGCCTATCGAGGTCCCAGGGAAGAAGCTCAGTAGAAAGTCGAGCGTGGCCCAAGTTTTGAGTGCCGTTGGTCGGTAGCCACGCAGAGTGGGATAGAGAGCACACTCGAACTCCCTAGTGAAAGTGGGTGGCGCCTCATTGACTCCTAGCCGGTCTAAACGAGGACAACCCTTAAGTCGCTCGCTGCAGCAGCGCGGGCCCCGCGTGATTGGGTGCAGCCCTGACCAGAGTTTCAATGAGGGTTCTGTGGAGTCCCGGGGAGGATCCGAACAACGGCTCTTGGAGCACAGGAGCCAGACATAGGTACGAGTCGGTGGGAGACCGTAAGTGAGTTCCCATACCCGCTGGGAGCAGGGATTTGTTGGAAACCGGTGCAAAGGTTCCAAAACCCCCCCTCAGCCCCGACTCACAATGGAGCAAGTGCAGAAAGAGCAGACAGGCTAGTGAAAGCGGAGGAGCCAGGATCGCCTACAGAGGTGGATCCTCAGTAGGGACCTAATCCGGGAAGGCCGAGGATCCACGGAGGACCCTTTGCCACTTGCTGAGGGTGTAAATGCAAAGACAGAGAGGAAGGGACTTAGGAGAGTGTCCAAAACAGAAAAATAGGTGGGCATCGTGGGGAATTTGGGGATTAGCCCACGAAGCGTCAATGCTTACAACGATGGCACAATAGAGGAAATTAGGAAGAACCAAATAGAAGAGGCTGTAGCTCAGGTGAAGGAAAAAGCAGCGGAGAATGTGGTGCACCTTAGAGCTAGAGAAGAGCAGTTCGCCAGCTGGAGCATCAAAAGCCGAAGTCGAGCTGCTTAAACAGTACATCACAGATCGGAGGGAAGCTTAAGCAGGCAAAGCACCGAAGACTAGTGCTACCCGCAAATTGGCAGAACCCAAAAGCAGACACAATCAACACCATGTGAAAAACAGATCAGGAACTCAAGCAGCTTTGGACCTCCACACTCAGTAGTGTCTACCGTAAGCCCTCAGTACTTGGAGGCAGTAGACTGGGAAAGGACCACAAACACGTTCCCCAGAGGCCGAATTCCGCCGCCCTACAATCCCCATTGGGAAGGGAGCGGAAAGAGACATTCAGACTTCCGGCCGTCCGAAACCACCCGTCCACCGCCCCAGTAGAGCCAGTAAAAACCCAAGAGGTAGAGACTAGGGAGACAGAGATGACGAACGGTGACCAAACGGTAGTAGAGACAGTCCATGGTCACTGACCGAAGTCCGAGCCATAGCCGAGCATTGGGAAAGTTAAATGCTCAGACCGGGTACAATGGATGACCAGTGCATACATTTCATATCCCAAGCCAAGGGCCAGGACTGACACAAGTACCCCGAGTGTCTGGACCCCCCGCATACATAGGAGCCTTTGAAACCGCAGCCATCACTAGTAGATCTGGCCAATGTAGAGATTAGTGAATGGATGACCAAGGTGGCGAGTGTCCTTGGCAGGTACGCTACTGCGCACCAAGTATCAGTTGGAAAAAACAGTCTGAGGACGAACCCCTGACGCATACGTGGCCCGGAAAAAGATCTTAGCCATCTGGCTGGAGAGGTACACCTCAATGCCGAGGGCCAACCGATCCTAGATAACCGCGATTTCCATCGCCGAGGTGTACGAAGGTCTGCACGTAACGGCAAAGACCATTGGGCCCGCGTCTTAAAAACACACACCCACTACTTGGGCCCAGTTCATGGAAAATATCAGCGCAGTGTTCTCGAATGGTTTGAGTGTGAGGGCAGAAAGGGAGGTGAACATGGGGAGGAAGCAGGCCCCCCCGGACAGGGACCGGAAGGGAGGCAGAGAAGAGGAAGCCCATTCACGCGGTGACCTACCGCAAACAATGGCCCCACTCACCGCAGCAGGGAGATCACAAGTCAGGGAACCCCACCCAGACCAGGAAGCCTGAGTACTACCGAAAGGATACCGAGGGCCCCGACCCAGAGGGACCAAGCCCGGGGAGACATGGGGGGGGCGATTTCCCCACAAACAGGAACATCATGGAACAGCTGCTAAAATTGGGGTGCCACGAAAAGACATGACAATGTCCCCAATGACGAGCTGGCACTTATCCGTGGCAAAACGATCCGAAGAGCTGAGCCAGCAAGTCCCCACCGAGAGAAAACGCAGATTAGGACAGCCCGGGATCCTTAAGATCACAGGATCTGAGGCAGAACCTAGGATCCTCGGCTCAGCCCCTGCCTGCCAAGCCAAAGCGCACCGGGCCCATTAAGCCCACCAACCGAAGCTGCCCCGGTTGCGCCCTAGTTAATGTTCCCACAACCAATTCCTCCACTCTTCCACCCGATCCACCAAAGCCGTTGCCATGCCCTCAAATCATAGCCAAACTCACGCCCGATCTCTGGGGCGCCCGCTAGTTGAGGCTGAGATAGGACAGGACCCTGTCCCCGGCGCAACTCCTAGTAGACTCCGGAGCTGCGGTAAACACTATGCATCCAGACCTGGCCAGAGCCGAGCTAAAACTCCCGCCAGCATGGAGCTAATGGGATTACGGGAAGGGCCGGCAACACGCAGCCATTTGGGAGACATCCCTTACAGATCGGAGACCCATTTAGACCATGTTAAGGCCTGTGAGAATCAAAGAGAGGACGATGGGATTTTAGGGGTAGGATTCCTTAAACGCCACAAGTGACCATAGACCTAGCCAACGGCTTCCTCTGGCAGCTTGAGGAGGACCACTCCAGATCTCCTCCCCATCCACAGATGGCGCCCTCAAGGCCCAATGATTCTCTCTCCCATAGCCACAGACCCATGGGTACAAGAGTTCCCCGAGGTCTGGATCACAGACAAAAGGGAGTGTGGCACCGTTAAAGAGCCTGTGTCCTCATGAAGGGAAAGATCCCCCTCCTCGAAAGCATATAGATACCCACGAGAAGCGGAGGAAGGCATAGCGAAGACCATAGAGGGCTCTCAAGTGGGATGTGATCCTGCCCATGCAGTCTGTGTGTAACGCCCCATTGTGGCCCGTGTTTAAAGGCAGACGGTGTCACTTGGAGAATGACCGTAGACTTTAGGCCCTCAATGCAGTCACCCCTACAGTGGCCCCGTTGTGGCTAAATATAACGAGATTCTAGCGCCATCGCTGCTGGGGCAAAATACCAGTGGATTGATCTAGCCATGCCTTTCATTCAATCCCGCTCCATGAGAGCTGCTATTACAAATTCGCCTTTGAATTCGAGGGGCCCAGATGTGTTTTCAAGAGATGTCCGCAGATTTCACTCCAGCCCTAGCATTTGCCATGCCCATTGTAAAATGTGGACCAAGCTGCGTCCCTCTCCGGGCACATGACTGTCCTACGTGGACGACATATTGGTTCACTCCAGCACCCAGAAAAAACCGCAGACGCACCAGAGAGGTTTTAGACCTCATCCGTGAGACAGGTTCAAAGCAAAGGGACAAGGCCCAGTTGGTACAAACGCATGTAAAAAACTTAGGCCTTACCGCAGACAGATTGTAGGACCCCTGACACCCAGAGAGTAGAGACAATTGGGAAGCCCCGGCCCCCACGGATGTGCCCCTCGCTAAGAGCCCTTCTGGGGACCTTTAACCTTCTCCCGGGAATTCATCGAGGCTTTTCGCTCCCAAAGCCAAGCCGCTGTATGCCCTTTTAAAGAAAGGAGCCGCTTGGGATGGGGACCGAACAGGAAAAAGCCTTCGCCACATTAAAGCAAGATTTGGCCACGGCCCCTGCCTTAGTACATCCCGATGTTAGTCAGCCCTTCTACATCCAGCTAGCTGTTCTCCGATGGCCATGGTGGAGCGAATCCTTTCGCAGCTCCGGAACGGCAACCCAGAGGGCAGTTGCCTACGCCTCCCGCAACCAACCCCACACAAAGTAAAATTCGGGCCTGCGAGAAAACTTGCTTAGCTTTGGTATGGGCCCTCACAAATGGGAATTCATCATAGGAGGCCCGCCGAGTTATAGTTCAGACTCCTCACACTCCCTTAAAATACATTTTGTCAGGGAAAATCCAGGACGGGCAGGTCCACAATGCCGAATTGCTAAATGGACTTTAGGGCTAGTCAAGAGAGGTGTGGGATACCAGCGGCAAGCGAGCGAACCCCCCGCCCCTTATGGACTAATTGTCACGGGTCCGTTCATGAGTGTCCACTTCCACCCATTGTGACCACACCTGGCCAGTAACCCCGGGAACCCTTATCCGTAGCTCTTGACAAAGGTTTCCGTGTTGGTTCTGTGATGGGTCCTCAATACTGCCTGGAGGCACCCCGCTACACGGGATTGGGGCCATCAGAGCCAACGATTCTCATGTCCTCCAGGGAAATGTTCGCCCCCACTCCAGCCAAGCCGCAGAAGTTACCGCGCTGCTGGCAGTCTTAGCATTTGAAACCCCATGACGTCCCTGGTCGCAATTTACACAGACTCTCAGTGGTCTGTCAATGCCGCCCTCGATTGGCTCCGGTGTGGCTCAAACGAGTGAGGAAAACAAATGATGCACCCGTAGCTCATGCAGAATTTGGAAGCAAGTAGCTAGGCTGATCCTAGAGCGCACCGCAGACACCCAGGTTTCTTTGTAAAGGGACACCAAAAAGGGCCCAAAGGGCGGCCCGGTGGAATAATCAAGCAGACTCCCTACCAAGGAGGCAGCCACTGCCGAGACTGCTGCGCCGCTGCATCCATAAATGTACAAGCCCAAAACCCGCTAGTGCCCCCCCAACCTGGAGACCTGCGCAATGGCAAAAAGGAGATAAAGAGATCCAGGAATAATTCAGAGAGGCAAGGACCCCACAAACCGGTATGAGATAAAGAAAAAGAAGGAGTTTGGTGGGCAGTAGATAGCGAAGGAAATCACAATTGATTGTGCCCATGGACCTCCGGGAGACTCATCCAATTTGTACATGAGATCGGGCACAGAGGCAAACAAGGCACCTACGAGAGAGTAAGGGAACCGGATGGTGGCCTAAAATGAGGGAGGAGATAGACCAGTGGGGATAACTGCTTGGCCTGCCATGGTCAACGCGGACCCCAGTGGTCCCAAGGCTGCCATAAGAACTCAACGTATCAATGGCCCTTGGACCCGGCTCCAATTAGATTTCATAGGCCCCTTGCCCCTACAGCCAACACAACAAATACTATGCCTCACCATAATCGACCCCTTTAGTAAATGGGTGGAAGCTTCCCCCCACCAGAGACAACACTGCGGCGCCACCAAGCCCAGATCCTATTCACACAGGTCTTGTCCCGGTTTGGATGGTGCGCGAAATAGACCATGAGTGCGGACCCCACTTCACACCGGGGAGGTCATGAAAGGCTTTGCCGACCTAGGCATCAGGCAGAAGTTCCATATCCGTACCACCCACAGAGCTCAGGGGGGTCCGAAACGCACAATAGAACCCAAAAAGAGGCGCTACGCAAAGTGGTGAAGGCCTCTGGGGAAGGATTGGGACGCAAAACTCCCATAATCCTCATGGCCTTCCGAGGCACGGTGGCATCCCACGGCTTCACCGCATCAGGTTATGACGGGGCGCAAAAGGTCATGCCCGAATCCTTTATGAGCACATACCTTGCCAGCAGAGCTAGAACCGGTTCTACTGAACCATGAGTGGATCAGGACCCCCTACAGAGCCTGAGCCACTTCCACCGACAAAGCTATAACCTAGGGAAAAAATAGGCAGTCCATGGACCGCAAGCTAGGGTGGGTGCGTAACCCCAGCAGTGGGATCCGGGACAACTGGTCATGACCGAAACTTTTCCCAACATAAACATGCCCTCTCAGCCAAAGGGTCGGCCCTGTAAAAATCACGGAGCGCATCTCGCCGGCAGTATATCGAATAAGATTCCCAGTAAAAAGGGAGACAGATTTAAATTCTTCCACTCATCTCAGTTGAAGGAATGGAAAGGGGAAACCCGTTCCGATAAAGCCGTCCTGGAATGGCCCGAGCCCCCCCTGGTAAACCTGTCTGAAACTTTCCTGTGTGAGGACAGGAGGCTAAGAAATAGAAAGCCGTCACTCACAAACCCACCTCTGTTTCCCTACAGGGACACAAATGGTGGTTCATATTTGGGCTCTATGGATTCTTATGAGGCTAGACAGCGACCTGGCATACATAGATATAGATAGATTCAAGAAAAACCCCTGCTTTTGCCGAATACATGTAGGGGATGCCCGGCAAGAGTTTCTACCTGCATGAACTTGTCCGAGATACACTAGAAACCATATATCACATAGGACAAAAACGCTTAAGAGGCTTTCACATTGAAGACGAGTACACATTTCAAGGCTGTGCGCCTGCTTGCAAACCTCAGCGAGGCCGCAAACAAATGGAGCAACGGGGCTCGCATCAAATGGACGGTAGACCTTCGGGCCAAACAGATCCTAAGATCACCCAAGTATACAAAACAAAACGCAACAAAAGTCTTGTGTGGGGAGGACTGGGATGGTCCGCCACGGACAAGCCATCCACAAATTATTCACCAACCCACTACAATAATAATAGTCGTACAGGTCATTACGGTAATCGGGAGCGCCAGCCAATATGCTGGGTAAGAAAACAAATGGCAGAACTCCGAGCCATTAGAAGGGAATTAGACCTACCACCCCCCTCATCCAAACACCTGGCGCGCCCGCCTATTAGGCCTTACGACCGCTTGTACTAATTTTGACACCAAAAGTCGAGCGGAGGAAAAAACCCCCACTCTATGTTGGGGTAAGAGTTGCTATCCTTGGCAGTGGTGGCAAAACAATCCAGAAGGGTGGCAGCCGCCCGTCAGCCGCCCTTAGGTTTGCCCATTGAGCCAAGCCAAGCAACTCCCACCTCCCCGAAAGTTCCCTTCACAGGGACTCGTAGAGACTAATTTACAAGCTATAAATTTAGAGAGCCTCACGATGCCTGACCACCTTTCCAGTAAGGTGGACAGAAACATAAAAAACATAACCAATGATTCGGCTTTATTTCAAGCACAGGGCACTATTGGCACATTGACCACCACTTCCTCAGGTGCAATTGACATGGCACGCCACCTAATGGCTTGTAAAACAGCGTAAAAGCTCCAAGGACTCTGGCATTTGAATAATAAACAGCAGGCAAACCTCACTCATTGGGCTAGCCGCCTGCGGCCAACCCCTTTTCCTTTCGTCATTAAAATAGCTCGCCCTGCATGCTCGCGGGCAACCCTCCTCCCCTTCCACAAACTGGAGAACCACTAGAGGATACGAGGGGGGGTGTACTCTTTCCTTCCTCTTTTCTTTTTACTAAAGTTTGGAGCGGGGGAAGTTCCCCCGCCCCTGTTTGTGTGTGGTGGTGATCATCCTTGGCGATCCTGCCGGGCCTATTTGGGGCATGATCTTGCTGGTCATGCATGGAACATCTCATGAGATGCTTCATTGCGTGCCCAGCAAGAAACGCCTCAAATGGAGCCACTGGCCGTTTTGCACAGCACCGCCAAGGATAACTCCAAGCAGCACCCTGGTATGTCCCTTTAAACGGGAGCCCCAACAAAAGAGGACTCTCTCTCACAAAATTCTTCAGACTACCTAACGCTCGCCTATCCTTTCAGATCACAGTGGCTATATCCATCTGCATATCCATTGTACAGCATGCTTTGGCTATCCTAAAAACTACCCTTCCCAGCCTACATCTCTCTCGCCCTCTGCCTGTCAACCCCGGGGAAAGGTAAGCCCCCACCGCCGAGCTGGCACCAGCCCTAAGAATGTATCCAGAGCCTAGATGGAAGCAAGCCGTCCTTGCGCTGACAGTCTTGCAAACAACAAGCCACAGCTTCTCCTGCACCCGATGACAATGTTGCAATGCCATGGACTATAACCAGTGCTTAAACATCGTCTGTCAAACTTAATATCCAGATGCAAACTACTTCTGTCAGCCTTTGTACCTATTGTCTTGTCAAATCCACATTGATCACGCTTTTCATGTATTATTGACCTATTGGAGGCTTGTCAACTGTCTGTCTTTGCAAATTGCTTGCATATGACTTTCTCCGAACCAGACAAAAGACTCTTTCCACTACTGATGTTATGTAATATATATATCCCCTGTTTTTATTTTGCCCCCTTCTTTGACTTATATAAACTTTGATGTGCATGGTGTGTGATTGGTTCCAGCTCAACAAAGGCTCCCCAGGCTTTGCATGGTGATACTCCCCTTGATAGGTCAACCTCCCCAAAATTCACACCCAAAATTATATGGCAAAGAGTAATTCGGAAAATACCCCCACACTCGCCTGTGAGTCTGTGTAATTTCCGAGGGGGGGAAACTGTAACCATGCTGGTGATATAAATTGGAATCATGATAACCCTTGAATGACCCCTGGCCAGACTCCTAGCTTGACCGCCATACTGCAAAGCGACAGGACATGTCCGCATTCCTAGGCAAACAGCCACATTAGCATCTCAGAAGGTCGGGGAAGTTGCAAGAAGGGATTATCTTCAGCCAGGAAAGTAAAGTTTGCTCCTGGAATAATGCCCCCTCCTCAAGTCTGTTGTCCAAACAGCTTATGTCATAGATATTATCAGACCCAGACATCCAGGTGAAGAAAAACCATTAACACCTTTTGTTTCAATCACAAAAACCTCTGCCCTCAGGCCAGATTTGGCCCATAAAAGGTCCCCACTTTTGCTGCTCGCGCCATTTTCAAGGTCTACCCACTCCACGTCAGTCAGACCTTGATCTGGGGCCGGCTTCTCTGCTCAAACCCAGGTGCGGAGCAGATTGGCCTCACTGCCCAACATCCCATTTCACTTCCCGGAGAAAGACTACATCTGGTAAGTATAACCATTAGCAAAGCTGAACTCTTTCCACATTCCAACCTTTCTTCCTGGCCTTGAATTGTGTGTGGTGTGTGCATTGTGTGTGTGTTCCCCTTTTTCAATAAAGTAGATCTTTAGTTATTATAACCTGCCCAGCTCAGTTATTGGGATCCCCTGGTCTACTCGGTATACAGATAGGGAGACGATCTCGGAGGGCCTTGTAGCCGCCCCCTCTTGCAATATTTGGACTAATACACTAATAAAATTCCCTAACGACCCTTGGCTACAGTTGTTTTATCTATTAGGCAAAAATGGCTTTAAATTAATTATTCTATATTTGGCCATATGAGTGAAAACATCACTCACAAGGAAAACGAAAATGCTTGGTAAGGTGGAGGGCAATAGGAACGAGGAAGGTCATGTTCCAGATGGATAGACAGCCTCACCCAAACAAATTGGGGCCGAAGTAGGGCTAGATAGGGCTGGGCGTCCACACATGCCCAGCCCTATCTTCGGCGCCTGTGCACCATCTTAGTGCACATGTCCGTACAGGTGTGCCATGATGATGCACGAGTATCAGAGCACCCAAATGGTGCTCCATGAAAGTGACGCATCATGGCGCTCTGTAAAAGCTGCCTAGAGCAGCTTTTTAGGCTTGGTCGATGCCACAGCATATGGCTGCTGCAGCACTGACCAGGGGAAAATAGCCCTTCAGTCAAGGAACTCATAGCCTTGAATCTGCAGGACTTGAGTAGGGCTGATGAGGACAGGGTACTTTGGAGGTCTTTCATTTCTAAGGTCACTAAATGTTGAAGTCAATTTGAAGGCAGCTAAAAGCAACAATAAATTATCTTCCAGAAGTTAGAGCACATACAAAAAAATTAAGAAAGAATAATATGTTTCACAGGAAGGCAACCACGTGCCCTCCAGAAATTGTGGTTACAATTCCCATAAACCTCAGGCAAGGTGGGGGGTACTATGGATATATGGATATGTTTTGGTCTGTTGTATCATGCCACTTTGATTTCTTGGCAAAAAGCAGGATAAAAATAAAAATATATATTTTATTTTTTTCAGATCAATGTTGGATTCCAAATTTTTACAGGGATTCAGGTTGCCTACCCTTAACACACTGTATGAGATCATAACTGCAAATTAAACATGAAAAGAATGTCTATAAAATTATGTAAAAGGATAAGATAATAATGTGGTAATGTTTAATTAATGATGCTAAAGTTAAGTTGTTATTTAAGTTAAGATGTTATAAGCTGTTTCTTTAGAACAGAGGAAAAGTCATTTATAACTCTACTGAAGTACTGCATTATTGTTATGGCTGGATGTTCATTATCCATGTGTAGTAAATTAATCCACTTATATTCTGTTTTTTATTGTTTTGACGGATAATTATGCATGTTAATTTCATAGTTTGGGTCCAGATTTGTTCAATGGTTATGTCTGAACAAACATGTATTTCATAATTGTATTCAAATTTATAGACCATAGAAATGAAACATAAAGCCTATTGTAGCATATTTGTACAAATTATTGAATTATCTCCAGAATGCAATGCACCATTAAATATAAAAAGCAATTGTTATAGAATGAGGAATTTGTAATTTGCCACAGTTTGGAGCCATAGGAAATGCTGTAGAATGGGTTGTTGTTGCTGTTGAGCCCGTTGAAGGGGAGACTGAGTCTGCAATGAAAAGAGCCTCTAGTTGGCATGTTGAACAGAGGGTTTTCTTGTGGCACGTAAAATAAATGGGCACAAAAAGACTTAAGATTTTGAAACTTGTTGAGGAATGTCCTGTCAGACCTACCGTGCTGAGAGTTTTAAAAAGCAATTACAGTGATAATAGAATAGTAGCAGACAAGGTGTGGACAGAGACTGTGTAGTGGTTCGAGCACTGGGCTGTGACTCTGGAGACTACAGTTCAAATCCCTGATCAGCCATGGAAAACCACTAAGTGACATTGGGCAAGTCTCACTTTCTCATCCTCAGAGGGAAGAAAAAAGGCAAACCACCTTTGAACAAATCTTGCCAAGAATACCTTGTGATAGCATCGCTATAAATCAGAAATCACTTGAAGGCACACAACAGCAAGATGAAGAAGGCTAACACATCACATTTAAATGGTAAGGAAGGGGATCAAATGGTAGGGGATAACCCAAAGACATGTGGCCTGAAGTGAAGGGCAAGCTTTTTGCACTGTTCCAAATGCAGAAGCAGTCTGGCTTAGCAACCGAGGGGTGAGATAGACGGCCCTATAGGAGTGGCCTCTGGTCACTCCAGCTGCAATCATGCCAGGGCTGTGATAACCGCATGGCCCACTTCCAAAGTGGGCCACCACCGCTGTCCCAAGCTGGCACTACCAGGAGCTGGATTATTTCCATTCCTTTTTGTAGTGGCACCAGACTCCTGGAAGCACGGGAGCAACTTCTCTCCACTTTGGGGGTGTGTGTCATTTGAATACCATGCCCCTAAAGCAGCAGGAAGCCACCTTATTTGACCCGTGTGTTCTGGGGATGAGTCTTATTTAAACAATAGCCACAGGACAGCATCTTCCACTGCACTTGACTAGAAAAGAGTAGCTTAGGACATACTGCATGGCAAGTGCACACATAGGGCAATGTCCTCCAGCACAAGAATTTCACCATGGCATCTGGTACCTGTTTGCTGCTCACTCAAAGAAGTGCTGCAATAAAACAACTAATGTGCTAGCATGGAACACATGAGGAAAGCAGTATATGTATGTTTGCAATGCCTCTTGAAGTGTCAAGCCTGGCCCAGCTGGGCCCAACCTCTTTTCTATTATCTCAGGCAAAAGACGCTACTAATAGCACTACTTGTGATGTGTTAGGAGTAGGCACTTTGCTGAGACAGATAGCAATCCTTGTCATGAATGGAGCGGTAATGCTGGGATATAAGAATGTCAGGAAAACAAGAATAGGAGTAACATTCAAGAGCCCCCACTCTAACTGTACTGCAGCATCTGCTACCTAAAGTAGTCACATCACTCTGGCTAGAGATTTTAAAGCCCTAAATGGCTTGGGTCCAAACTATTTTCGGGACCGCCTTCTCCCCTATAATCCTCCCTGCGCACTCCGCTCCTCTGGGAGAGGCCTACTTCAGCCACAAACATCTAGGCTTTTGGCTATCTCCCAGAGGGCATTTTCCATCGTTGCCCCCAGACTGTGGAACGGCCTGCTGGATGAGATCCATCTACTTACATCCTTAGACAGCTTTAAAAAGGCTGTTAAGACAAATCTCTTCTGGCAGGCATTTCCAGAATAGAGAACTCGGCCTCAGGAAACTCCTATGAATAAATAGATACTGCCGCTCCCATTGATTATTGTTATATTGATTATTGTTATGTTGTTTGACCTGTGGGTCAATTTTAACTTGTATGGTTTTAATTCTCTATCAGATTTAATACCTTTTTAAGGGAGGGGAGGGTACTAGGGATTTGATATGTTTTGTATTTTTAACTTGTTAGCCGCCCCGATTGTTCTCAGAGGGGTGGGATACAAATAAATTTTATTATTATTATTATTAGAGATAAGGCTGCTCCAGGGCTCCCTCCTCCCATCAAAACTGGGAACTTATGGTCCCTGAGTGTCTGCTAGAGGAACTGTTTAGAGCTCCTACTCTTCTGTAAAGGCTACAATTTCTTAACAGAAGGCCAGAGAAGTTTACAGCATACAGTATTCATAAACAATCACTATAAGATTGCAGTTTTAGTAAAAAATATACGTTGAAGAAAGCCAAAGCCAGTCTCTTTAAATATAAAGCCATTTAACATAATATTGTTCAATGACCTTGATGTGACCCAGCAAGGAATCATAGTCACAACTTTGTTCCATACTATTTTGTTTCATCTCATGAGATGGTGCTAAATAACATTCTTAATTATGCCGTGGAGCCCACACAAAACTAGAACCTAACCTAAAGTAACAATTACTACATTATTTATTGGAGTAGAAATTAAAAGGAATGTCTGCCAGTGAAATCTGCTTGAGGCTTCTGGTTTTCATACCTTTTAAGATTGCTGCTATTATGAGAACACTTTTGCTTTGGTTTCCAGGTCAACAAATCTGCTAGTGTCCATTATGATCAACAGAGGAACTTCCAACATATTGCTGTAGTCAGCACTGGCTCCAGTTGGTTTTAATGCCTTCCATAGGTTACAGGCAAGCAACATGAGAGAGTAGTCAAGATGGCAAAAATTACTAAGGAAGATCATACAAGCTAGAAGAGGCCACAGCAATTTGCTTTTGCCTCAACCTACTGGGAATGGCAAGATTCTGCCTCCTCATCTCCTTTCCCCCTTGCTGAGCTGCATGTCAACTACTTTTGCACTTTTAACTCAATTTGCATCCATGGAAATAAGCTAAAGACAAAAGCAGAAAGTGAGATGAGTGAGAAAGTGGGACCTTTTAAAAGCATTTGAAAAAGTATGATGACAAAGGATTAATCAAGACTGTCCCTGTCAAATCAAGACAGTAGAAGGTTATGCATTACAGTACTTTTAATTAACGAGATAACCTAGAAACTGTTTGTTTTGAGTCTTGCTTTCCTAAGATGGTTCTTGTCCATCTCAATGAAGTCTCGCATTTAATTTTAAAAATGGGTGTTATTGCACACTGCTCTGACTGGGTGAGTGCAACCTGCAAGCACCCATTTTTGAAAAGCCGTTGGATAAGCACAGCTTGATCTGGGCTGCATACGGGTTGCAATTGCTCAGCTGCAGCTGAATCTGATAACACCCCGTTTTAAAATTAATTTTTAAAAATTAACTGTGCCTGTATCCCATTGGAGATAAGTCGCTTTAAATACAATGCAATAATCTCCACAGTCTTTTTCCTCACCCAGTCTCTTAATGGGGGTTTTAAGAGACTATTGTGATGACAGCCACCAGGAGGCAGCACTGCTTAGTGGATTTTTTGTTTGTTTTTGCTCATTAAAAGCATTTGAAGAAGCAAATTGACAAATGTTGTTCAGAATGTTTTGGAAGTAGCTGCGTCTTCAAAGCATTTCCCTCTTTAGTTACATCTATATTCTTAGTATGGCAATTCAGTACAGAATTCCCCACAGAGTATGCATCATTGTTCTAAATTTATATTCTACTTTTAGTTTGTCTTTAAGAATGAAACCCTTGCGACGCTGCCCCCAGAATAAAATGGAAATAATAATAACCCATCCTTAATAAAAGTAATACTGTAAATGAGAAAGAACATGTAGCAAAACCCAAAAAAAGCAAATAGCTAACGTTTTGCAAACGCAGCTAAAGCATCATCAGTAGTCTGATAAAACAAAATTAAAGAAAAAGAGAATGAAAATAAATGTGTCATTTCTTAAAGGCTTGTGATGATGAGGCCTGCCATACTTCAGCTGGCCATTCCAAAGGTATGGGTCCATAGCAGAAAAGACACTCTCCCTTTTGTCTATCAGCTTAACTACAAAAATATTTTGAACTTTCTAAAGACCATTTTAAATCTTCTTACAAAAAGCATCCAGGTATTTTTTTTTCTTTCAACAACTTCCACTTTTCTTGTGATTTCCATTTGGTGACTAAATTCATATCTCCATGGGTTACTGATTTGTTTTGTTTTAACAAGCTGGGGCAGTTGGTGAGGCAGGCTTATCTTCTTTCCCTTTTTCTCTCTCTTTTCATATTTACACAGAGGGTGCTGGAGGCAGCTATTGTTTACCTTGCCTATTGTAGGTAGACACACAAAGCTACAATAGGACTGATTAGAGAACAACCTCATTCTTCCCCAACTCAACTTTTTCTGTTCTTTACTGCATGCTACAAGCTGACACTGAAAGTCTATTTCTCTAGCCCTCTTTCACTATCCCCCCCACATCAATGCTGCTAAATGACTTCCAGATAGACAGAGGAAAATGAAGGGGGGGAAAGGCTGTGAAGGCATACAAAGACTTTGTAAAAATGAACTTCTTTGCCAGAGTTTTTGTTAACTGAGGGCCCAAGCAGACAGGCCAAAATAAAGCTGCTTCAGGTCACTTTGGAGGTATGCTGTTTAAATGACACATGCATCTTAAGAGTCCAGAAGCTTCGCCAAAGCTGCACTCCAGTCCTTAGGACTGGATCGTGGCGTTGGCGCAGCTTCTGGCCTCTTAGGATGCATGCATCATTTAAATAGCATACCTTCAAAGTCACCTGAAGCAGCTTTATTTTGGCCTCTCTGTTCTGGCCCTGAGCTGTGCCTGTACTCTCAGAAGTGAGGAAGTGAGAAGGTCCTCTGTTGCTGATATTAAAACATGGTCAGGCTGATAAAAGTGAAGCCAGTCTTTCAAATAAGTTGTTCCAAGACTGTTTAATATTTAAAAGGTAAAATAAGCTCTTTAAATTAGATTTAGAAGAATTGACAGTCACCACATTTGGCATATAGTAGACATCCACATGAAACATAGTCTAGCCCCTCACTAGCTAAAGTACTATATTTAAAGGCACTAGCATGCCAGCCTGAACAGATTAGTAGACCACAAGAGCAACATGAGTCAATAGTGTGATGCGGCAGCTGAAAAGGCCAATGCAATTCTAGGCTGCATCAATAGAAGTATAGAGTCTAGATCAAGGGAAGTAATAGTGCCACTCTGTTCTGCTTTGGTCAGGCCTCACCTGGAATACTGTGTCTAGTTCTGGGCACCACAATTCAAAAAGGATTTGGAGAAACTGGAGTGTTTCCAAAGGAGGGCAACTAAAATGGTGAAGAGAATTGAATAACTTATGAGGAACGACTTAGGGAGCTGGGGATGTTTAGCCTGGAGAAGATAAGGTTAAGAGGTGAAATGATAGCTCTGTTTAAATACTTGAAGGGGTGTCATATTGAGGAGGGAACAAGCTTGTTTTCTGCTGCTCCAGAGAACAGGATCCGGAACAATGGATGCAAGCTAAAGGAAAAGAGATTCCACCACAACATTAGGAGGAACTTCCTGACAGAAAGGGCTGTTCGACAGTGGAACAAACTCCTTCCTCGGAGTGTAGTGGAGTCTCCTTCATTGGAGGTCTTTAAACGGAGGCTGGATGGCCATCTGTCGGGGATGCTTTGATTTGGATTTCCTGCATGGCAGAAGGGGGTTGGACTGGATGGCCCTTGCGGTCTCTTCCAGTTCTATGATTCTATGAAGGTCATCAGGAAAAAAATATGTTGGACTACATAATGAAATACAGTATATGTAAAACAGCTGTAAAGAAACCATATGAAATGAGTTGATTTAGATTGTAAGGCTGAGGGCAGGGAACCCTCTTATTAAAAAGTTTGTATGTACAGCGTTGTGTAAATTTACAGCACCATATAAATAAAGCTTAACAATAATAATAATAATATATGTGTGTGTGTTTGTAGCTGGATGTCCTCCATTTTTTCCTGGAATGTCCTCCATTTGCGGCGCCTCTCCCTCCTTTGGTCACCCTGCAGGCAAGTCCATATTTGTTTATCAACTGGTCACCTCACCTATTCACTCAGGGAGAGAAAGGAAGGGACTCAGAAGAGGCTTCATCCACACGGAGGAAATAATCCGGTTTGAGAGCACTTTTGCTGCCATGGTTCAATATTATGGAATTCATCTATTCACTGTTGGAGAAAAAATAAGAAACTCTGCATCCACACTGGAGAAATAACCCGGTTTGGCACCGCTTTAAGTCTTTTCTGGCTCAAGTCTATGGAATTCTGGGAGTTGGAGTTTGTTGTGGGGCAACAAGCTCCAACTCCCAGAATTCCATAGACTTGAGCCAGAAAAGATTTAAAGCGGTGCCAAACCGGGTTATTTCTGCAATGTGGACGCAGCCTCAGACTGTAGCCACACCACAGAAATCTCATCCCCAGAACCTCCTCTGCTTCCCTCGCAGCAGGTGCACTCAAAGATGCCAAACGCAGTACAGGCTCGCCATTGGACAACAGCGACCATTCGGTTAGCCAATAGCAAACAAAGAAGCAGCTCCCTCTTGGGCAATCCACCAATGGGGATAAAGAGAATGACCCCCGAGCCACGCCCACTCCCTTAGCCACGCCCACTCCCTCACATTCCAATGGCAGCCTTCATCGGAGAAAGCTGGAAGCAAGGAACAAATCTTCCCTCTTAGCGGAAGGGTTAAGACGCCTCGACTCTGGATCACAGCCAATGGGAAGCCGTCGTCGGGCTGGAGCGGGCCAATGGGGGGAGCGCGTGCGAGAGCAGTGAACAAGGGAAGGAGGAAGGGGGGGTGGAGGACTGAGGGATGTAGCTATTAATTCATTCAGGTAAGGGAGGAGCTTTGAGAGACTGTCCCGGCAGCGAATGAGGAGGGAGAGTCTGAGGCGGGGAGGCGGGCCAATGGGAGCGCGTGCGGGAGGAGGAGGAGGAGGAGGAAGGGGGCGGGGCAGAGATGGTCCAAGAGAGAGTGAGGAGGGATGTGGCTCTTCATTCAATCAGGTAAGGGAGGAGCTTGACGGACTGTCCCGGCAGCGAATGAGGAGGAAGAGTTTGAGGCCGGGAGGCGGGCCAAGGGGGAGGGCGGGCCAAGGGGGTAGAGGCGGCGACTCGGAGCGCGTGCGAAGACCAGTGAACCAAGGGGAGGGATGTGGCTGTTCTTCAATCAGGTAAGGGAGGAGCGAATGAGGAGGGAGAGTTGGAGGCGGGGAGGCGGGGCTTGGGTGAGAAGCCCCGCCCCGGAGCTTGCCGGTTAGTCAGGTGGCTCCAGGATTGAGGTGTCGGTGCCTCAGTTGGCGGCTATAGGGCGCGATGGCGGTCTGGCCTTCTCCTGCTCCAGTGCGTTGCGGCCTTTCAGGAATGTCCAAGGCCGCCGTATGAGGCTTATGGAGGACCCGTCCCCTCCTTCCTCCTCCCTTCCTCCTCCTCCTCCTCCTCTTCTCCCCTCATGGAGCCTTCGGAGGGCGACGGAGAAGCAGCGGCGGCGTTGGCCTCTTCCTCGTCCTCCTCCGGGGAGGCCCTCTGGACGGCCGTCTTCGAGTACGAGGCGTGCGCCGAGGACGAGCTGAGCCTGCGGCCGGGGGACGTGGTGACGGTGCTGTCGCAGGACGCCCAGGTCTCCGGGGACGAGGGATGGTGGACCGGGAGGATCGAGCAGCGCGTGGGCATCTTCCCCAGCAACTACGTCACCACCAACAGCAGCAGCAGCAGCCTCAGCCTCGGCGGCAGGCGGAGCCTTGGGCCCCACTTCCCTCGGGCCCCGGCCATTCAGCGTAAGGGAGCGCGGTGGGCCACGGAGATTGGGGCTGTGTCCACATTGGAGACATAACCCGGTTTGGAACCGCTTTAACTCTGTCTGACTCCTTGCTATGGAATTCTGGGAGTTGGAGTTTGTTGTGGGGCCCAGAGCCCCACAACAAACTCCAACTCCCAGAATTCCATAGCAGAGAGCCAGACAAAGAGTTAAAGCGGTTCCAAACCGGGTTAAAGCTTGTAGCTTTTCCTATTTGGTCTTAGTATTTTTACAGAGTAATCTTGCGTTTGTGACAAGAGCAAAAACAATAAGATCCAGATCTTACATAAAATGGAAGGCTGCAGTTCAGGCGCTGCTTGAAACCCTCCTGAGCCTCCGCCGCCTCCGGAGCTGTCCATTCAGCACCACTGAGTTCAGAGCCACAGTTTGAAGCGTGTGCGAGATTCCTGTTGTCCTTCTTTCTCATCGTGACGCATCCAAACTCCCTTAAATGAAAAAACCAAGCTGCCCGAAACATTTCCTGGTACTAATACACGACTTCCTGTTTTCCCTTAACATCGTTCCTTAGGGCTGAGGGCTCTGCCTTTTGCCTCCATTCAGTGAACGATTCTATGATTCCTTGAGGGAGGCCTCCAGATCAGATGCACTGCTTGGGCCCCATTTGACGTCATTTCTCTCCCACATGATGATGATGGGTGATGCGAGAAACTTTCTGCCTGTCTTCAGAGACAGCTAGTTTTAAAGTCCATTGTAGAAAATAGAAACTTTTTTGTGTGGAAATATTATTTAATTGTGCCATGTGTTCTTGTGATATTCCGACACTATAAATAGCATGTAGCATTTCTGAAATGTTTCTTGAATGTTATAAACACATTCCACTTGATCATTTGATCATATTGCAGTTTTCCTGTAAGTTACACATTGCTTTCTGGTTTGCTCCTGGCACTATACAGTTAATAGTATCTACTCTAGGGCTTTCTTGAAATTGTATCATAGGATCAGCTGAGCATTATTTGGTGGGGGGGGGGGTATTTGTATATATCCCCACTGAATCAGAGAGTATATTCTTGTTACTGACTCTTGGCATTTCATTGTACAATGTCATTCAAATATTTATAACGGGGTTTAAAAATGGGATACTGTCAGTGCAGCAGAGGAATTAAAAAATCAGAATGACATAAAGTATGTATTAAAACAAATCATTTTAATCTTTAGTTGAACATATTTAAAGAGATGAGTTGCTTGCATAGTGAATTTCTTCATCTGATGAGAGATACTGATCATGCTTCCACTTCTCACAGCGTAGATCACTATGTAGAAATACCTCTCTAGGCTAATACAGTACAAAGCAGAGTTATGCAGGAGGTGATAATCCTTAAATGGATTGGGATTTCAATACCTAAAGAAGCACCTCTTTGTATAAATGGCTGTCTGGACTGAGGTCTGATGAAATGGCCCTTCAGTGCAGGCAATACAGTGTGGAAGGATGTGGAAAGAGATTTTTTGGGTGTGGAACCCCAGTTGTGGAATGCTTTGCTCTTAGAGGCACAATGTTAGTACCAAACATTGGCTTCATTTTAGCACCAAGGTAAAGTATAGCCTTTTACTGTGAAGCCTTTGGGATGTAATCATTTATCCATATTGTGCACATATCTGGCTGTATGTAACTCTTCTACTGTGTAGAATTCAAAGACATAGGTCCAAAACACACTGCACAAATAACCAATTTTTAGACCGGCTCAGGAATTATGGGAATTGTAGTTTTGTGAGATATTTAGCCTTCTCTGTCAGAGAGCTCTGCTGCCACAACAAACTACAAATTCCCTAGCACTGAGTCAGGGCAGTTAAAGTGGTCTCAGACTGGCTTATTTCTGCAGTGTGTTTTGGGCCATAGCTGTGTTAATCTGGAAATCAATATGCAAAGGCATCTTTTAACACTTTTAAGAGTAACTGAAAGAAAGAAATTGGAAGCATGTGCTTTTGTAGTCTTGAACCTACTTACTTAGATGCATGTTTGGAGTGGGGAATCCAGAGACAGACCTATATAAGTGTTTGTGTATAAGAATGTCAGTTCAAATTCAAAACCATGTAGGTATAGAGGTGAGGTGACAAGTTCAATTTTAACAATAGTCCTTGCAGGACATAGGCAGGAAGAAGGCTATTGCATAAAGCCAAGAAGACTAGTTCACCATATGAATGAGTATTGAAATATAGTGTGGGAATCAGAGAGGAGAATGTGATGAAATGGTCAAGGGTGACAATATTGTGTTAATCTAAGCTGTTAGCACAGAGCAAGTGAAGAACAAGTTTTATGTCTGAAAAGTTTATTTCTAGAAGTATTTCTGGGTGAAACCTTTGTTTATGCTGCTGTTTCTTGCAACAGTTATGTATAGCCAGAACACATTTTTATGATATGGTTTTGGTACTGGTGTCATGGTTTGGATGCTGGACTAGGACTCTGAGAGACCAAGATTTGAATCCTTGCTCAACCATGGAAATCCACTGAGTGACTTACTTGAGTAAGTAAGGTCCAAAACACACTGCAGAAATAACCCAGTTTGAGTCCACTTTAACTGCCCTGGCTCGATGCTATGGGATTCTGAGAACTGTAGTTCTGTGAGACATTTAGCCTTCTCTTGTCAGAGAGCTCTGGTGCCACAATCAACTAAAGTTCCTGGGATTCCTTAACATTGAGTCAGGGCAATTAAGGCAGTCTCAAACAGGATTATTTCTGCAGTGTGTTTTGGACCTTAGTCATACATTCTCAGCCTTAGAGAAAGGCAATGACAAATTTCCTCTGAATAAATATTGGCAAGTAAATCCCATTATAGGTTTTCCAAAAGTTGGAAAAGACTTGAAGGCACACAGCAGCAATTTTGGTACATTTTTTTTCTGTACTAAATGTTCTGATCATAATAAAGATACAGGAGTAAGCCATATGTTTCTGCTGGGTACAAACAACACTGATTTGCTTGATTTACCTGCCTAGGTTTGATTATTTTAGCTAAGGAATTATGCTGATATTGAATATTGTATGCAAGCTTATAAGAAATTTACTTATAAATCTCAATTTTTCTCTTTCTAGTGCTAGAAATTGACTTCTCAGAGCTTGTTCTGGAGGAAATCATTGGCATAGGAGGCTTTGGGAAAGTATATCGTGCAGTTTGGATTGGAGAGGAAGTTGCTGTCAAAGCAGCTCGTTATGATCCAGATGAAGATATCAGTGAGGCTATTGAAAATGTTCGTCAAGAAGCCAAACTGTTTGCAATGCTAAAACATCCCAATATAATTGCTTTGAAAGGTGTATGCCTAAAGGAACCTAACCTTTGCTTAATCATGGAGTTTGCTCGTGGAGGGTCGCTAAACAGAGTGCTATCTGGCAAAAGGATACCACCAGACATACTAGTCAACTGGGCTGTCCAGATTGCTGGAGGAATGAACTATTTGCATGATGAAGCAATTGTTCCTATTATTCACCGGGATCTGAAGTCCAGCAACAGTAAGTGAGGAATAAAGAATGTGTTTGGAGTGTGATCACAATAACTTTGAAAGAGATGGGGCATAAAGGGAATTTTAAAGTAGCATGGGAGAGCACTGAACACAGTTATACAGGACCAGTTTGACAGTGTTAATAACCTGAAATGTATTCTAATAGACCTTATCCTACAGAACTGCTAATAAATAAAAACAGAAGTGAAAGAAGAACTACTTTATTTTGTGGAAAGCCTCCTAGCAGATGCTCCACTTTTGTGTTGGACATTTAGCTAACATAAGCATCTAGCGAAAGGTGAGAATTGTATGGTTTACTATTGCCGAACTGCAGCTCCCTGCAGCCCCAGGCATGATAGCCACTGATAAGAAATACTGGGAAATTAAAATTCATCAACATTTGGAAGGCCACACAACTCCAGTTCATGAGATGATCAAATATTAATTGCCTTTACTCATATGGATGTTAAAGCTGGCAGTATTAAGAGCACTGTGATGTCTTTACTGAAGCATGCTGGCAGTCAGTGATATGCAGAATAATCCAGTTTTCAGGATTTTTGTGATCTATAAATGTTTCTAACTTTAAAGCCATACCTGTAACATATCATTTTCAGGTCATTTGACAAGTCATAGCTTCCATTGCCATAGGCAGAATGGTCTGTTCCTTTTGGTTGATCACTGGGATACTATTAGATGGCGATGACTAACTTTTGCAGTAGTAACATGGCTATGGTGGAGGAGTAAGTGGGAGCAACTCTGAGCTGGAAGCGAGACCTTTTTTCTGTAACAGAAATAGAATAAAATAAGGTTTTAAAGATCTTCAGAGGTGTCCACTACCTTCTGAAGCAATCTATTTCACTGTCAATCAGCTCCTAATGTTTAGGTGAAGTCTCTTTGGTTCATACTGTAGTCTCTGCAACATTCTTTCTTCAACATGACATCCCTTCAGATACTTAATTTTTAAAGTTCATATTCTATGTGAAGTCTAATCAAAGCAGTATGGAGTGACACTAATACAGTGGGACCTCAATATCCACGGACTTGCCATCCACGGATTTAAGTATTCATGGACGGCAAGCCCACACTGTCTCCAATGGCAGCACATGCACATAGCCACACTGTCATTAGGGACAATGGGACTTCAGGTAAGCCCCATCCCATTGTTCCTAATGGTGATGCAGCCTGCGTGCACTCGCTGCCATTGGGGGCAATCGTGGCTGTCCCTAATGGCGGCATGGCTGTGTGCATGGGGACAATGGACTTGAGGTCCCATAGATTTTGATGTCCATGGGGGTGGTAGTATGGAATGCATCCCTCTGCAGAAACCAAGGTCCTACTGTACTCCCTCTGTTTGGATATTATATTGTTGGTGCAGCCCAGAACTGTATTGGCTTTGTTGGGCACCACATCACACTGTTGACTCATGTTTAGCTTGTGGTTTATTAAGACCCCTGTGTCTTAGATAGGGACAACATTTGCTCACCACCAATCTGCTGGAATGTCTTCTGTTCTCCGGGAATTCTCAAAACAGTATTTACAGTGGCTTTGAGACTGCAACTTTTAGTACTCTTGGATGCAGTTCATCAGGCCATGGAGACTTGAGTAGCTAGGTATTCCTTTACTGCCTGTTTAACTATTCTTCTTACTGTATGATTTATTCTGTTTCACCAATTAGAGACTGTTTTCATTTTGGAAGAAAGCTGAGACAAAGAAGATGCTGAATAGTTCAGGCTTCTTTCTATTCTTTCTCTGTGCAATAATCCTACCATTTCCTTGTTCTTCTCTTGCTCTCAACATAGTCAACCCCCCTCCCTCATTTAAAATTATTTTTAACCTCTTGAGTGAGCCTGAGCTCATTCTGAGTTTCAGCTTTTATGGCTTCCCCCTACATGCACTAGCTATTCATTTGTATGATTTTGGTGATTTTCCCCTTCTTCCATGTCTTATATATCTCTCTTTTAAATCTCAGATCACCTGAAAATTCTTTTTTTCTTTAGACACCCTGGTTTCTTTAGATGCCTCTCATTTTTTCCCATTTGGAATTGTTTGCAACTGTGCCTTCAATATCTCACCTTTAAGAAACTTCCATGTATCATGAACTTACCTGTGAGCATTTCTGACCATGAGATCTTACCCAGCATTTCCCTAAGCTTACTGAAATCAGCTTTTTTAAAAAAGTCAAGAGTGAGTGTCTGACTATGTTTGGCTTTACCTTTTTCTGTATAACAAATCCCACCTAAGGATCCCACTATTTCCACCAGTTCATTTCTTTGGTTAGGTTCAATCTGACCCCCTGTAAGACTACTGAGGAATTTATGTCAGGGGTGTGAAGTTTCCCATTACAGTACTATTACATCTCTTCTTTTTGAATATTTGGCCATTTGTTTTTGGAAGAAATCATCCAAATTTTAAATCTGGCTTATAGTAGACACATACAGTGAAGTCACTGTTGTTTCTCTTTCCTTTAATTTTTATCCAGAGGCACTCAATCTGTTTTCTGTGCTCTAAGTCTTGGATTTCCTCGCAGGTGTACACACTTTTGAGACATAACACTGCTCATTCTCATTTTCTGTTTGGTCTATTTGTTTGGAATAGGCCATACCCATCCATTACTATGTTCCAGTTATGAGACTCATCTCACCACGTTTCAGTGAGGCCTATTTGCCTTTCTGTATCTGCAGAAGAGAACATGTAACCACGAAGAGGTATGGGACAATCCTGGTGTAGTTTTGCAAGGCTTTGTGAACATGTACGCTTTATGAGTACTGATTGAGACAGGAAATTATTTTCATTCTGATCTCTCTCTGAACCTTTAAGTAAGATTTTCTTGAAGTAAATACAAAATGGATATTGCTGAAAGTCCTGCAAATGTGTATATTCAGTGTCAACATTACTTAAAATTTGTGGAAGTCCTGATAGACTCTCTGAGAATTCTCTAACTGTGGAAGAAAATGACACTGTTGCAGCCAAGATGTAACTAATTAAAAAAAACCCACAGGAATAAACCTCTTAGCAAAGCTGCCCTCTGTCAGTCTCCAATATAATTAGTGAGATGCTAGCTGTCAATGTGTGTTAAATCTCTCTGACCTTGGGAAGAATTTTGTCTTAGTGCTTAGGTATTTGTTGCTCTTTGTGCTAAGGAAAATATTTGACTATATCAGAGTGCTCCTTTGTAATGTGTTTTGCATTTTTGGCTAAGAAAGCTACTCAGTAGTTCCATCCATTCTAACTGGTGAAGTATTTTAAGAAACTCTGTACATGTTGAGCCTCCCTTATCTGGAATTCTGAAATCAGAAATACTGTATTCCAAAACCCAAAACTTGTTTCATGCGTGGCTGAGATAGTGGCACATTTGCTTTCTGATAGTTCAATGTAGATAAACTTTTTCATGCACAAAATTATTAACAGTATTATACAGTATAAGTTAACCTTCAGCCTATGTATATAAGATTCAGATGAAACATACATTCTGTGTTTAGACTTGGGTCCCATCGCAGAGATTTCTCATTATATATGTATATGCAAATGCAGGTATCTGTATTCCAAAATCAATCAGTCATCATCATCATCATCATCATCATCATCATCATCATCTCCAAAATGCTTCTGGTCCCATGCATTTCAGATAAGGGAGACTCAACCTGTATCTCACTTAATTCAAGGCACTATGCTTCATTCTGTGTTCACTGCATGAAATTTAAGATAGGAGTTAAATTTTCCTAAGGGAGGTATTTGGGAGGAAATGCTTCACTGACTCTTTTACCAGATGATGTAGGACATGTGACATAGATGCTCCTAGACCTGACTGGGAGAGAAGAATGGTAAGGGAAAGCTGAGCATCCCTTGTTTGCTGTTGTTTCCTGCATTCCATTCTGTCCTCATTTCTTTGCAATGAAGACATGATAGCTAGGATAGCTAGCTCATGTTTGTTTCTGAAGATGTGCCTAAATTCTGTAAACAGTGTTTTGAACAGCCATTTATAGCTAGTAAGGATTGCCATCAAGTAGGGAAATAGTCTGGGCATGTTCTTTCCCTTTTAAGGTTATAAATAGCTGACATAGATATATCCTGTCTGGTGGGCTAGCAACAGCCATCACCCTCTGCAAGCTGATTACTTGGTGAACTTATAAGACTGGCATGGCAGTACTCATAGTTTATAATAGGTCAAGGATAGTGTAGTCTAATCTAAGCACAAATTTATTCTGGACTACATTAGTTGGCTGCCAAGACTAGAGTTTAACCCACGTACTAAACACTATCTGAAAATAGGACAATTAGAAGTTTTCTTATAGCAGTCATACATTCCTGATTAAGACATTTGGCTATCAAAATTTATACTTTGTAAACATTGTAAATTATAGCATTGTGTTTCAATGTAACATAGAGGCGAAACAGATGGGCAGGAAAAAGTGGCTTGAAGCTGCCTTTTTCGAAGCCACATTGAAACCCCACCAACTGCACTGCCGGCTCCCGGGCAGCTGGAGTGTCATGACCACATGATATTGCTTCAAGCAGGAGGGGGGGGGGAAGCTGCTTCTTTTTGAAACAGCTTTTCTCTGCATAAGGTGCCTAGAGGGCAATAGCAAGTACATTTCTATACTGCTTATCAGTGCACTTAAGCACTCCCTAAACGCTTTCCTGCTGGCTTCAAGGCATCTAAACGCCACACCTTCAAGTCAGCCTGAAAGCACCTCTTTTTGCCTGTCTGTTTAGCCCCATAGTTACTGAATTGTGAAGTTAGAATTAACTTTAAATTTTGAATGTGAAATTTTGAGTTGTTGTTGTGTGCTTTCAAGTCATTTCTGATTTATGGAAACCCTAAGGTGAATCTATCATGGCGTTTTCTTGGCAAGATTTGTTCAAAGGAGGTTTGCCATTGCCTTCCCCTGAGGCTGAGAACATGTGGCATGCCCAGAGTCACGCAGTGGTTTCATGGCTGAGCTAGGAATCAAATCCTGGTTTCCAGAGTTGTAGTCCAACACTCAAACCACTATACCATGCTGGCTCTCTTTTTGACCTGGCAGTCAAATTCTTGCTATAGATGCTGACAACTAGATTCTTGTAAAGTCAAGTGGATGCATAATGAAACCAGGTAAAGTTTGACAGTTTGATGTAGTTTGCCTTTTAACCTGGCGCTTAAGCAAAACAGTACTTAATTCCTAGTATGCCTTTAATTCTTGTTATTAGTCAAGGACTTTGCAGTGCCAACTTGATCCCTTAGTCTGTTGTCAATAATAATAATAATAATAATAATAATAATAATAATAATAATAATAGGATTTATTTATATCTTGCCCAATCACTGGGAATCCAGGTGGCTTACAACAGTGGGGATAATACAAAGCAATAACAATAAACATGAAAATAATAAAACAATATAACATAGCAATACATAGTAAATCATCATAATAATAATATCACAACAATTCAATAATAGCAAAGGATAACACAAAATACTACATTCAAATCAATAATTATCCCCATTTCCAATCCCTCATTCAAAAAATAGCAAAGCAAATGCCAATAAACAATGAAATTAGAAAACAAATACAGCCTAGCAAGTTACAAGATTACAGTTAAGAAGTGACAATTAAAAGATTACAATCTAACCCCTAAAAAATGGGGAGACTAAAAATTAGCAACAAAATAATATTCTTAGTATGGCCCGAGGCTTTATGGGCCACCGTCCACGCTGAGTTAGTACTGGGCTGGGGGAGGGGGCAAAGTTGTTAAAGGGCTTCCCTCACTCATCCTACCTTCTCCTGGCAAGTCCATGGCTGGGAATAAGGAGCCCAAAGCTTTATGGGCCCCCACCCATGCTGAGTTGGTCTGGGGCTGGTGGGGGGCAAAATTTTTAAAGGGCTTTCCCTCACTCATCCTACATTCTCCTCCTGGCAAATTCATGGCTGGGAATGAGGAGTCCAAGGCTTATGGGCCACTGCCACGCTGAGTTGGTCCAGGGCTGGAGGAGATGCTGAAGATGTTAAAGGGCCTCCCTCGCTTGTTCTACATTCTCAAGCTGTGGAATAGAGCAAGCAGGGGAGCAACTACACCTCAAGTGGCAGAAAACATGTGTAGAAGTAAGGAAACCAGGGATCTTTCTGAGAGCTTGCAGCTACAGAATCAATTTTAAGTTCTTTCTCTTATCAGGGATGACAAGGAAGAGCAGCAGGGATATTCCTCAGTGACAGTGCAGGGGACCCTGGGAGTTACCACCGCAGGGAACAGCCGCTGATAAGCTGCGAAGGAGGCATGTGGAGGGGGGACACTTTGCTGGGGGGTATTGAATCAGTGGTTTGTGGGCCTGGTGAGATTGTATCCATGAGGCAAAGATCTGTGATGTGACAGAGAGGCTGACAAGACTTGTCAAGCCTTTTGACCATTACCCCGTCCTTTTGGTCCATGTGGGAATCAGCGATGCTGCAAGGCACAGCCTTCAGAATATCAGAGGCGATTATCAGGCTCTGGGTAGGAAGCTGAAAGAGACGGATGCACAGGCTGTCGTCTTATCTATTCTCTCAGTTGAAGGGCATGGTCCAGGAAGGGAGACGAAAATAGCAGAGATGAATAACTGGCTCCACAGATGGTGCTGCAAAAAATGATTTGGATTCTTGGATCATGGGCTGTGTTTTCATGAGGGGGGACTTCTGGCAAGGGATGGGTTGCACCTGACACCAGTTGGCGGAAACATTTTTACCAATAGTCTCAAAAATTTTATCAGGAGGGCTTTAAACTGAGTTATGTGGGGGAGGGAGACAATACCTTGGAAGGTAGGCATTCACCAAGGGCTGGAGAGGATAGTCAAACAGTTATAGCAGGAACAAGGCGAATAGTGCAGGGACACAACAATCGGGGGGGGGACTTTACACAGGCAGCTAAGGGGGAGAACATCTCTACACTAATGCACAGAGCATGGTAAATAAGCAAGATGAACTTGAACTCCTAGCACAAAAAAGCAAATGCTATATAATATGCATCACCGAAACCTGGTGGGATGAGTCTCATGATTGGAGTGTAGTAATAGAGGAGTGTAACCTTTTAAAGAGAAATAGGCCAAACTGGAAAGGAGGAGAAGTAGCCATGGGTAGAGTGTAATACAAAGGTGAGGAGCTCTAGACTCAGTTTCCCTTTTGAATGTGGAACTCAGTGACCTGAAGTCAGATAGTCTCAACCTAACCTGCTTCATGGGAAGAGGATAAAATAGGGAGAAAAATCTACTCTTAAATTCTTTGGATTAAAAGGTGAAATATAAAAGGAAAGCAAACCTCCTTAATCTATGGTTTCAAGGTCATCAGTACCAGTGATGTATGTATACAGTTCTCCCTCTGTTCATGCAGTTTTGAAACTCGCATCCCTCGCTTATGCACGAGGGACAAAAGGAGAGGGAAACAATGGGTGCGTGCCCGAGGTATGTGCCCGCGCGCTCCCGCGGCTTCGTGCCTATATTCAAGCCAGTGGTGCTTGAATATAAGCGAAATTCCATTTTCGCAAGGGGTCCAGAACAGATCCCCACAAAAAAGGAGGGGCGACTGTATAGTCCTTTACTTGGTTGTTTGAAGAATGTGCCTATGATGAACAAACTGTTGGCCTCTCAAAATTCAGACACTCACTCTCCTGCTTTATTTCTTGATCCTAGACCAAATCTTTCTACAATCTGATTCTATTCTGTTTCTTGCTTTTGCATTGTAATTGCCTATGACTAACAATATGCCATGTTTTGGTGTGTGGTTGATAAACTCCTGGACACCTACGTAGAATATTTCAGTTTCTTCTTCTTCTGTCTCTGTTGTTGAAACATAAACTTGGATTATGGTTATATTGCTAAGTTTTCCCTGACATCTTACTGATATTATTTGGTCAGACTTTACATTATCTCTTTTGATTGCTTTTGCTATATCTCTCCTCACTATTCATGCTACTTCATTTCTTGTTAAATTTTCATTTCCTGAGTAAAACATTGTGTAATTATCTGACTCAAAATGTCTCAGTCCTGTCCACTTTACTTCATTCACTCCAAGTATTGCAATGTTTACACTCCCATTTCTTGTTTTATTGTGTCTAGCTCCCCCTGATTCATTCTTTTCACATTCCCTTGTTCCTATAATATATGTTGTTAAGCTTTGGACTTTCCTTTCACTTCTGAGCACACAATAAGCTGAACATTCTTTTGTCTTGAGCTATTAGCCACAGTGCTCCTCATAATTTTCCTCTGCTGTACCTTAGTAGTTTGTTGAGTGCCATCTGACCTAGGAGTCTCACGTTCTGGCACTTTGTTTTATTTCATTTTGGACTCTTTCATCGTACAGTTAAAAAGGGGCTTAACATGCCTCCTTCTGCACACTACTGACAAGTATTAGCTATGATGCCACTGCTGTTGTCTCTCAGAGATCCTCCACTAATGCTGCTGTCCAGTAGTGGTTTGGTACATGTAATCTGGCTCATCTACAAAAGCCTGTCTGAGAGTCTCTACCAACAACACTATTGCTGTCAACATAGCCTCTTGCCTTACAGGAGCACACAATGCCACCATGGCAAAGCAGTGTCATTTGTGGGATATGGTAACACCTTGCATTTGTTGCCTACTAAGAAAATCCAAAGTTTGACAAATTCTAAATCAGTAGTTTTTTAACTTACGTGAGTCCTGGAGATTTTACCTATCTCTACATCCTGTGTGGGACTGGGTCTTGCCCTATGTAAGTCCATAGCCATAAGGCTCCTGAGTGAGCCTCCTTTTTTATTATGTTCTTTTCACCCATACATTGCCAACACTATCTTCTAATCATGGTTTAGTATGTTGTCTTCCTCTTTGAGCAGTAGCAGGTTTTTTTATAAGAATACTAAACTCAAACAGTTCTACTCTAGTTTTGTAATACTTTGGGTAATACACATTGGTTTCAGACACTGAGAATTTCTACCAGTTCATAATTTCATACATGTATGTGTGTAAATGCATAAGGATAATCCTTTGAATTTGTTTTGGGGAAGAGTTCTGGAGAACTGAAAAGCTTGTTTAAAACTTTGTGATATTCAGGTTGGTTTTAATAATTGTTCTACTTTCAAGAAGCTATTTTTTTAAAAAAAAATTCAGCAGACCAACTGACTGGCATACAGTTTCTGAAGATGGAAGTAGGCTTCCTCAAAAGTGCATTGATTGTGCTGTTACTCAGTATTCTTTGCGTTTTCCATTTTACTGTATTCATTCTGCTGACATTCTGAACTGCAGCATGCACTTTACTGATCTCTGGCAGTGCATTTTAGAGATATGTTCAGCTAATAGGACTGGCACACAAAAATGAGTAACTGTAGAGCAGCACAGGCAGCTAAAGTGCAGTGAAAGGCAAGATGCCAGAGGCTCTCAATTGCAGGATCACTGCAGTATTATATACTGTAGGTAAGATACCATTTAGATGGCAGGTATCTAGACTGAGGTTTCAGTTTGGATATGCTTTTATAATCCCCAAACTCCAGAAATATTAACTGTTACCAGTGCAGATAAAAGAGAAAAACAGGAGATAATTTTGTCTTAAATTTCAGTGAAAATTATTATTGATCAATCCTTTCAGTTTGGTCATTCATTACTCCCTCTTGTCCTCATTCGTATTTGAATATTTTTTGTGGTCTAGATCACTTGTCTTCAGTCATTTTGGACCCTAAGCCTCTCTTCAATCTCAGTCTACTACATGAAACCACTTCTTATGTAACTCTTCTTCTCTGTATTAGTTATCCTCCTCCTTTTCCTGACCGTCTCCACAGATGATGGAGTGCTGTTACTAGTGATAGAGCCTATTCTAAGTTCATAATCTATCAGCTGAGAGTCAGTGATGTAGACAAAGCAGAAATCTGTTTCTTCTATTTATAAATATTGTCTTAATCCATCTTTTCACTTCTCTTTTCTATGATCTGGCCCAGATTCTGTTTTCTTATTATAATATTATTTTTGTATAATGCATTCAGGTGAATCTGTCCAGGCCGTGTGAAATAGGCACACATTCAACAGATTATGTTTAGCCTCTCTCTAGTATGTACCAGAATCTGTTATTGCTCTTGAATCTACTGTTATGGAGCTGAAAATGCAATATTTTTATCATTGGCTTTAGCTTTTGTAATTACTTGTTGTGAATGTTCTTTGCTGGATAGAACAAAATTAAGTAGAACTCACTGAATTTAATATAGAAATAATATAGAAATACTGTATCTCCTAGTGTACAGGGTTCTGGTTTTATTTTTCATTGCTTAGCTCGGGACATATAAGAAGAAGAAGAAGAAAAGAAACCAGCTTGAAAATGAGAGGTGTTCAAAAACAAGAAAATGTGAACAGATTCTCTCAGTTCCATGGCAACTGCACGTCCTGCTCTGACAGGAACTTTTTCCATGGCTGTCATGTCAAAAGTGCATGTTCAAAAGCTGGAACAGGTAAAGGAAGGAAGAGAAAATGTGGTGCTCTTCCAATAGAGTTGAATAAGTCTGGGTGTTTAATATTTTCAGGGAATGTAATTTGTCCCTATTGTAAGCTTGAACTGGATCACTGGTGTGTTGTCTACAAGGTGCCACTGATGACTGTTCTCAAGCTTCAACTGATACACAACTTGGCATCCTGCCCCTTCTCAGAGTGGTTTGTCAGGAACACATTACATCAGTGCTGAAGAGGCCACATTAGATTCTGATACTGTCTTGGGTACACTTCAAGGCATTTAGCTTTGTGAATGGGCTAACAAAAGAGGGGAGAACAACCTTTTAAGATAGAAAGCTAGAGAAGTATTGAGACTATCCTAGATAGACGTCATTTCTGCATGGGTTTGTTTAAAACAGACACATGAGTTCATTCCCTTGGGTCTTGGAAAAACTGTGAAGGGTACTGGTGGACAAAGTCTTCAGGTATGTGATAGCAATATTTTACTTGCAGGATAATAGCTCTTCTGCTGTCAGACAATGAAGATCTCAAGAAAGGGGGATGTCACTCTAAGGAATAGAGAGATCATTCCTTAAGAGACACCCAGTTAAAAACAAATCAGTAAAACATGCATCAGTTTAAAAGAACAAATAAAACACATATATGTTAAAACAATCCATTTTTAAAATTCATTATTTAAAATTCACAATTTAAAAATAATCTGGATAGACCTGCCAGAAGAGACTGGTCTTTAAGGCTGTTTTAAATTTGAAAAATGAATTCAGCTGTCCAGTCTCTTCCAGTAGGTCATTCCACACTCAAGGGGCGGCTGAAGAAATTGTCTGACTGTTGTTACCTAGTTCTGGCTGACTAGAGAAAATGTCTCCCAGAGGGCCTGAGTATACAAGGTGGATTATATTGGAGATGGTGATCCCATAGTTAACCAAGACCCAAATCATGTAGAGCTTTAAAAATACTATGTCTCCCTGAAAATAAGACACAGTATTATATTTATTTTTCCTCAAGAAGACACACTATGGCTTATTTTCAGGGGATATCTCATTTTTATTAAGTACAGTACATCAATCTACATTTATTCAAATATAGTTAAGTTGTCTTCTGGAACATCATCATAAATCTCCAAACCTGGAATTCCCTCCTGAATTTCTTGTGACTCCATTTCCTTTAGAACCATTGGCCCCAATCTTTCCACTCCCTCCCCCCTCCTTTCCATTCCACGCCAGGCCTATCACTATGTCTTATTTTTGGGGTATGGCTTATATTGCGCAAATGGTTAGAAATCCTACTACGGCTTATTTTATGGGTATGTCTTATTTTTGGAGAAACAGGATAATAATCAACACTTTGTACCTTGCCCAAAAACTAATTGGCAGTTAGTGGAGTGATTTTAATATTGGTGTGATATGATCACTTCTGGATGTACTAGTAACCAAACTGGCTGCCGTGTTTTGAACTAGTGGAAGTTTCCAAATTTGGGACAGAGGTAGCTCAATGTACAGCTTATAGCAAAAGTGTAGCCTTAAGCTTTCCAATGCATGCATTACCATCTTTAAGTCCTTTAGCTCTAGAAAGGGATGCAGCTGGTTTAACAGCTGAAGCTGATAGTAAGCACACCTGGCTTTCACATCTATCTGAGCTGTCATTTGGAGAGACAGATTTAGAAGCACCCCCAAGCTGTGAACAGAGTCTTTCAGGGGGAGAGTAACCCCATCCAGGACTGGTTGACACAGCTCCAAATCCTGGTTAGGACCCTTGACATTAAAAACTTTTGTCTTTTATGGATTCAGCTTCACTTTGTTTTTCCTCATCCAACCTATTACCTCCTCCAGGCATTCATTCAAAGAAGACACACTATCTTTAACTGAGGCTGTTTTTGAATGTACAGTAATTGGGACCATTCAAGCTAAATGGGTATTATTGCACTCATGTCCAGCTGTGGGCTTTCAATAGGCATCTGTTTGGCCATTGTGGGAACAAACTACTAAATTAGATAGGTCTTTGGTCTGATCAGGTATGGCTCCCCCCTCCCCCCAGTCACCTATATATCCATAAATGGTTTGGGCTTTAGGTCGTCTTAAGTTCCAGTGCAGTGCTAAAACTGACTGAGACTATCCCACTGTGACTTTCTGAAATAGCAAACAGGTTTAAGATTCTTTCTCTCTGGCTCTGTAGCTTTTAAGAGTAAAGCACAGTGCCGCTCAGTCTTTTATTTGATAGTAGGCTTGTGACGGAAAATCTCAATTTAAAAAGTAAACATAGTTCAGTGAAACTGAAAACTTTATTAGCCTTATCTCTTTAAAGATTAAGTTGTACTTGCTAATGAGTTAGCTGTATTTAGTTATGCCAGTGTACAGTGCCACATTATTGCTTTTTTAGTATTGGGTCCTATCCTTGTTCCTTGGGAACTTGTAGAATGTTGTTTTCTGCTGTGCTGCTTGGCTTGTGATATCATAGCTTGCTGGTGATGACATTTTTTTTCTTTTTTCCTCTCTTCATCTAGCACAGGGGTAGGCAACCTGCGGCCCACAGGCCGGATGCGGCCTGGCAAGGCCTTGGGACTAGCCCCAGCCCGGTCCTGCCGCCGATTGCCACCGGGGCCTTTGGGGGGCAATTGTCTATAGAAGCCTCAGAAACATGCATTTATACTAACATTTTTTTAAAAATCAGCAAATTTTTTTCACGTGTCCTCTATTTTTTTTAAAAAGTGTCTTCCATTTGAAAATTTTGTCCTACATTTGTCCTGGTTTATTTATATATTAATTTTTTTAAAAAATTATTTAATTATTTATTTTTTGGCTTCCAGTTGTCTGAGGGACAGCAACCCGGCCCCCGGCTCAAAAAGGTTGCCTACCCCTGATCTAGCACATGATACGAAGTCTTTACAAATATACACATAATTTTTTTCTTGTGGAAGACTCAAAATACAAAAAGCTATTTTCATTCATTGTTTCTCTTTCCTTCTGCTGCAGTATTGATACTCGAGAAAGTGGAAAATGGAGACCTGAACAACAAGAACTTAAAGATCACTGATTTTGGCTTGGCTAGAGAGTGGCATAAGACAACCAAAATGAGTGCAGCTGGGACATATGCTTGGATGGCTCCAGAGGTTATCCGTTCATCCATGTTCTCTAAAGGGAGTGATGTGTGGAGGTATAGTTGCTAGCATTGGAACTGCTAAAAACACTATGAACTACTAAATTGTAGGTATTCAGGATCTAAAAGTGCATGCAGTTTCTGCAGAAAATACCTGTCTGCTGAACATAGTTCCCAGATTTATTGCAACTTGATTCCTTGTCTCATCTTATTACCCTGCATCTCCTGTATTTTTTGGGAAAGCAGCATATATTTCTCTGCTCGCTTGATTCTAAATTTGGGGGCAGGGATAGGTAGCTGTACTGAGGCCCAGGGCCACTTTTGCCCTCATTCAGACCTTGCTGGATCATACCCTGACACACCTCTGTTCCCAATTTCTTCTGCACTGGAACAACTTCGTGGAAATGGCCAGTCATTGTTCCTGATACCTCTGAGAGTGGGGCACAGTTGGACTTTTCAGCCCTTTTCCTAAGGCTTGAGGGTGTCTTCTTTTTTAGAAATGTGAAGTGACTGGAATGTACACAGGGCACTTGCAGTCCCGCTGAGGAGTCTTCTAGGGACACAGTTGGTCACTTTCACATCTATTTCTTTTTTCTTTTTCTTTTTTTGCAAGTGGTTGGGAGGGGACTGACCTTGGGGCTACATTGCCCAGCCCTGTTGTAATTTTTGGTACAAAGATTGAGGTGGTAATCAAATTGAATCAAATGGGGATTGGCAAATGTGGCCTTTCAAACTTTTGTCGACTGCAGCATTCTCTCTCTCTCTCTCTCTCTCTCTCTCACACACACACACACACACACACACACTTGTACACACTCACCCATTCACTCACTATTAGCTAAGCTGACTATGGCATCCCAGCATAAAATATAAACAAATTGTCACCAGGCACAGGGTCAAAATAGTTATTGAAAATGTAGATATCTTATCCGTTATTGAAGTCCTGACCCAGAACCTCCTCCCATCTGACTTCTAACAACAAAGCTGATTAAATGTCACTGTATTACTGTGTAGTACAGTGCTGGTAATGGCTACAATTTCTACTGGGTTTTGGGAGAGGGTTTTCCAATGCTATAAAGTCATGCCTCCATTTTCTCGGGGGATCCGTTCTGGACCCCTTGCCTCGCAAAAACGGAAATTTGTACATATTCAACTCCTTTGGCTGGAGTGGCTGTATGTGCGCCAAAGGCAAACACACCATTTTAACCCTCCCCGTTTGCCAGTCCACGATGGACTGAGGCCGTGGACTCGAAGTCTGCGAAAACGGAGGAAGGACTCTCTCTCTCTCTCTCTGTCTGTCTATCTATCTATCTATCTATCTATCTATCTATCTATATATTGGTAAAAGCTTGCCAGTGTTGGGGTGAGTATTAATAACAACATGTTAGGAATGTCTAATATAATGACATTCATTGGGTCAATAACAATAATAATTACAACCTGCCCAGTGAGGTGCAGTGAAAAGTTGCTGAATAGATTCTTCGTTACAGTAATGTTCTAAGTTCTGATCACAAGCATTCATGAAAACCATCCATTCATTCTTGCAGATTTTTTAATTACAAGAAAATATTTTCATTATTCTTGGACAAAATGAAATGTAATGTATTTTCAAATTATTTAAAAACACCTCTTTCAGTCTGTTTTGTGCATGTTGGAGTATGGGTTGGTTTTAAGAAGGGGATTATTTGAATGATGAACCTTTTCTCTTTTAGCTATGGCGTATTGCTTTGGGAACTACTGACTGGGGAAGTACCATTTCGAGGAATTGATGGCTTAGCAGTGGCATATGGGGTTGCCATGAATAAACTTGCTCTTCCTATTCCGTCAACATGCCCAGAACCTTTTGCCCGACTGATGGAAGGTAAGAATGGAATGAACTGAGCCTGACAAACTACTTCAGTTTCAGAACATAGTTCTGGATGATGATTGATTTTTAATGGATGACTGTAGACCAGTTTGATTCTGAAGTTTCTTAATTAGGCTTGGTAGTATATTGGTTACTTTGTTTGCTTCTTGTTAAAAGCTATGCTTTTGCTTTAAAAATCAAACTGTGACATCAAATTGCTATGTATGGAAAGCTTTTGGCTATTGGCCAGTTTATAAAACTTGTGTCCCAAATCCTCATGCCTAATACTCCATGTAATTTATTCTGGATTCTCAAAGCCTGCATGTAACCTAGGCCTGAAGCAGACAGGCCAAATAAAGTGACTCCTGACCGCTTTAGGGTTGGGGCATGCAGAAGCCACTCTGAGGCCTCCTAAGAGCTTGTTCCCACTAGGGGAAACCCCGCGTTCTGAATCGATTTCATTAGGCAGCGTGCCCATTAGGATTTGGTTTAAATCTAGAACAGTTCTAGACCAACCCGGAATCGTTCCCACAAGAAATCGAATCCAGAAGCGGGTTAAAATTTAAATCCGTGTTTTCCTCATTTAACGCGTGTTAAAAAAACACTAGGGTCCTACCTAGTGTTTTTCCCTTGATTCGAGTTAGGAACCGGAGTATTTAGATGAGAACGATAGCATTTGAATCGGGCTAGAAGGATGGGAGGAGCTGACTGCGATGGGGGCTGTCATTGGGGGAGTTGCCCTTTCTGTCCCCATCCGTCGTGGCTGTTGCCATTTTTGCTTCCCTCACCCCTTTGTCCGCTGTGGTCTTTCAATAAGAGATAAGGATTATTTTTATTTTTTATTTTAATGGTTTACAGGCGCTTAATCTCTTCAGAGCTTTAAGCGCCTGAAGTCCCGGCTGCTCCAGCGCCTGCATCTGCAAAGGACTACAAGGCTTCTCCCGGTGGATTGCAACCTCCCCTCTGTGTGGGGAGAGCCCATTTCTAACGGAGGAGAGGCAGGAAGGGAAGGCTCCTCTCAAAGAGGCATTCCCTGCCCGCTTGGGCTCTGATCTCGCCCAGGCAGGGAAGGGAAGGCTCCTCACGAGGAGGCATCTGATCTCGCCCAGGCAGGGAAGGGCTCTGATCAATTGGGGGGGGGGGATAGAGCCTTTCTCCCTCTCTTTCTCAAACGGAATCTGCCTTCTCCTCCAACCCTGGAAAGAGAATCTTTGGGAAGAGTGCTCCCTCCCTGCTTTTCCAGCAGCCTCCTTCATTGATCTGAAGGGACATGAAGTGGGGATGCTGCCCTGGAAAACCTATCCCATAGTTCCTCTGGAAAGAGCTTTGGTTTCCTACTAAATTCGCATTGCCAGCAGCCTCCTTCTCATTGATCTCTGTGGGCTCTCTGAAGGGATTCTGCCTGGCTGTCTTAGGAGACATGAAGCGGGGATGCTGCCCTGGAAAACCTATCCCATAGTTCCTCTGGAAAGAGCTTGGGTTTCCTACTAAATTCGGAGGGAAAATGTATATAATAAGGCAGACAGCGCTTATGACGTTTGATCGTTTAAGCGCCTTGATTGGTCCATTTAAAAAAAAAACCGCCAAAAATAAATCGAATCAGAAACGGTCACAGAGATGGAAACGATGTCACAGATAAATCGATTCCGATTAATGCGGGTTAACGTTACGTCATTCTGACGTAGTATTGATTGACAACTCCAAATAAGGTATGGAGGAGAAGAATCGCTTTATTTAAACACCGATTTCATGCCAAGTGAGAACGCTTACTGAACGCTTGCAGGTAAAAAATCCAAATTAAACAAGCAGATGGGAACGATGAATAAAGCGATTCTGAAAGCGGGATAACAACTGTGTTATTTTAATTCGATTTTATTAAAAACGTTTTATTTTAATTCGTATCAAATCCTAAGTGGGAACAAGCTCAAAGGCAGGCTCAGGCAACCAGAAAACGGAGCAGGGAAAGGCTGTTCTTTGTCAACTGCAGCGACAGCCTGCTTTCAAAGTATGTTGCCGCAGTTGTGATTGGGTGTCATCTGGGGCTGCTGGTCTGCTTCACCCCTACTCTAGATTCTCAAAACCATCACATATAAAATCAGAACAAAATGTCTAAAGAGATTATTTATGAAGCATTTACATTCATAATACTTGGGATATTCCATTTTTTTCTGAACTTCATACAAGCATATCTTTATCTACTCAGAAAAATCTGCTGATTGTAAGAAGTGACTATCCTATGCAAATACAGTGCACCCTTTGTTTACGCGGGGGATCTGTTCCGGATTCCCCCGCGTAAAACAAAAACTGCCTATGCTCGAGCCCCATTTAAATGAATGGGGCTCGTGTACACGGCGCCGCAGGTATGCCACAGGCACGTCCTATGGGACATGCCACCCCTTCCTCCTCCCACGGCTTTTAGCGTATTCTGAAAGCCGCGTAAAGCGCACCCGTGTATAACGCGGGCGCACTGTATATGTAACGGACACTGAACAGAAAAGAAGTTACTTCTAAATAAACATGTCTAAGATTATGATACAGTGTGGGCAGTTAGATTGCAAGGAAACAACTTATTCAAGTGCATTTCCCCTCCTTCTTTACCATTATTAAATTTGCCTACAGTATTATTTATTTACTTATGTTGGATTTATATCCTCCCTCTCTCTCAAAATGGGATTCAAGGCAGGATGATAGTACAGTCAGCCCTTCTTATACACGGATTTTTTATACACGGATTTAAGCATACACGGTTTGAAAATGTTCCAAAAAAGTATAAATTTACCTTGATTTTCCATTTTTTATAAGGGACACCATTTTGCTATGTCATTATATGTAATGGGACTTGAGCATACACGGATTTTGTTATACACGGGGGACCTTGGAACCAAACCCCAGCGTATAACAAGGGTCCACTGTAATATCAGATTCAGTTTTCCAAATGGCAGTCCTTACATGGTCAAAATGGAACAATCCATGCTCAAGGAGGAAGTATCAGTTAAGGTGGGGAAAGTCCAAGATTTGCAGAAGAAAAGAAAAGAGGACAGCATAACAGCTCAGTAAGGACTGAGCATGCTCATTGAACATGGAATGCTGACTGTCAAGGAGGGAGTGTAAAATGTCTTGAAAGTAAAAATCATGTCTTCGTTAAAATACAAATGGTCTATTCAAAGTTAATGGCTAAATTTAGTTAGAGTCCAAGCTGGAACAGACCCATTGAAACCAACAACACAAGACATTAGCCCCAGACTGGGGTCAGGCAGACTGGGTGCAGATCTTGCAGACTCTGCCCAGTCCCAGGCCCTTAGCGTTTGTCAAAATGACCTGCCATTTGCCACGGAGTTCTGTGGAAACTCTGTTGTAAACTATGGCAGACTAGATGGCCCACACCTCCCTTACCTTCCTCCACCATTATCACAGGTAAGAAGACCCCCATTGCTGCTCCATGTGGGTGAACCAGGCACTGCCATTCCCACATCAAATTTGGCAATGGGGATCTCTTAACTAGCAACAATGGTGGCGGGAAGGATGGGGTATGCAGTGGTAGTGGGCCCATGGTGTGGTTTTGAACGAGCGTATAAACACCCACCCATCCCTGCACCAACTTGGGGTCTGATCTAGGTTGGAACCCAGGCCAGGATAGCACAGGCTCAGCCCAGGCATACTCCAGTTGGGACAAATTGTGTTTAGTTTTTTGTAATTTGTGCTTGAACTAAGGAATGTACAGCAGTTATTCATAAACCTTCCAGTGATAAATCTAAAAAAAGGAAAATGGGTGGGTGGAAATCTTGTGGTATCTTTAAGATTAAAATATTTAATTTAGCATGTGCTGTCATAGATTATGATTCACTTCCTCAGATGCAACTATAAAATACAGTGTTCAAGCCTCATATATAAATGAATAGTTAAAAAAGCACGGTGAAGATACAAGCAGCTTATCTTATCCTTTATCAAGCTTTATAGTTCTCTAACAGTATGATACTTGCTCCAGTTTTTTTATTTTTTTCTTGTATTTATTATGCTGGTGGGCTTCTCTGAGTTGACAACACTGAATGTGCTATTTCATCTCTAAAAGAGATTTTTAGATATCACAACAGTCTTCATTAGTGCAAATACTGTGACAGCTCAAGCCTGAGGATAGGAAAAGCCACAGGCCACCTGCATAGAGTCCTGCTTACTCATTCATACACTGCATTGGCAACATAACTTTATAGTATGTCATATTTTCATTCTTTGGTCTTAAACCTGATGTAAAACGGCAGGGATAATGCTGCTTCAGGATGTAACTATATTGTCCATTGCAAGGAACTTGTCAGCAATGGGGAGGAAAAGAGTATTTTAAAAAACTCTAGGGAGGAAAAAACCTTTTTCCTATGCCACCCCCTGTCTCAATTAAACTATTATTTTATTCCATTGAAAAGGTTAATGAAAATATTTATATTTGAATATCCAGTCTCATCCCTGGCATGAAAGTATAAGACAGTAGTAACAAACAAAAGCACCAAAGTATTGAGCACAAATAAGGGTTTTAATGAGATCCTCCAGTTTAAAGTAATTGCTATATAGCAGTGATGGCGATTCTTTTCGAGACTGAATGCGCAAACTCAGTGGCATTCCCACACCGGGTGTCACCAAGTGCCGGGGGCAAGACTTCAGGGGTGGGGCCTCTTGGGCGGGGCTTCTGGGGGGGAACATGCAAGGAGAAAATGGAGGATCTGACCAAATAAAAGTGAAAAATGAAAAATAAAAAACCCATCTATATAAATATTAAATTCATACTTCTCAGCCCTGCTCAAAATGGAAGATGTTTTGGACAGCCTTCTGGACGGGAGGCTGAAAGGGAGAATAGATCTGGGAAAGGGAGGACCAGGTCTGGTCACCCTGAGCCAAAACACTTATCTTTTCAACCATATGGGAGAAAAGCCATATATAAATAATTTAAAATAAATAAAATACAAACAAATTCCCAACTAGGGAAGACATATTCAATCAATTGCTGAACAGTGAATGAACATGTAAGTAGATTCCATTGATTTAATGGGTCTAATTTAGGGTGCATACACTGTCTTAAAAGAGATGTCAGAGGTCCAAACCACACTGCAGAAATAATCTAGTTTGAGACTTCTTTAACTGCCCTGGAAATCAGCGGTAGGGAATCCAGAAATTATTGTTTATTGTGGCACCAGAGCTCTCTAATAGAGAAGGCTAAATATCTCACAAAACTACAGTTCCCAGAATTCCATAGCATTGAGCCAAGGGAGTTAAAGTTGTCTCAAACTGGATTATTTCTGCAGTGTGTTTTGGACCATTATTTTGAAATACAGTGGACCTCTGTTATCCGCTGGGTTGCTCATGGCCTTTGGAGCACATGCACTATCCTGACAAGATTTCCCCCAAAATACTCAACTGAATTTTCGTCAGAAACCACTGAAAGCAAAGCAAATAGAAAGTGCTTGTTTTAATGGTTTTCATGGAGCACATGCCGCCGGAGCACCAGGCAGGTGAATGGAGGAAGGAAGGGGGCAGCCAGCCAGCTCTGTTCTCCCCCAACCATGGAAAAAGAAGTGAAGAAACTAAAGGAAGGAGAGGGAGAGGAAGGTAATGGACTAAAGAAGGAAGGACATGAGGGAAGGAAAGGAGGAAACCCAGGGAGGCATAAGGGGATGAGTAGGAAAGCAAACTGGGGAGGAATGATACAGGGGGACAAACAGCTATTGGGCAGCAGCAGTAGTGGTGGATGTGACTGACAGGAGTGAATTGTAGTGACACCAAAGCTAACATTGGTTGGCACTGCACATGGGGGGGGGTGTAGGTGGCTTTACTTGTGCAACCCCATCACTTAGTAAACCCTATGATGAGACACCCCAAGTGAGACACAGGCAGGATCAGAGCATTAACAGAAAGGGAAGGAGAAAAAAGGGGGATATCACATTTGCAAGAAGAAAAATGTCAAGACAAATAGCATACACCCGTAGAAAAGCAAATGGCTTCCAAAGCAGCATTGCACAGAAAAAAGGGATGTGGATTGTGAAAAGCATGAACCAAGGGAAGCTAGAGATGGTAAAAATGGAAATGGAACACATGAACATAGCAGTACTAGAGGTGAGTGTGTTAAAATGGACAGGAATGGGCCACTTCGAATCAGATAACTACACAGTGTTCTGTTCAGGGAATTAAAAGACAAGAAGAAATGGGGTGGCTTTCCTAAGAAAAGATGTGGCAAAAACAGTCAGTGGATACAATGCAAAATTAGACCGGATCGTTTCAGTAAGGCTCCATGGAAAACCTATGAATATCACCATAATTCAAGTATATGCACCAACCACAGAGGCAGAACAGGAAGATACTGATAGATTCTATGAAGGAATACAGGAAGAAATTGACAGCACACCAGCACAAGATGTTAAGCTGATCATTGGAGATTGGGACGCAAAAGTTGGAAGCAAAGAAGAATCAAAAACAATAGGCAGATTTGGATTAGGCAAAAGAAACAAAGCAGGTGAGCGTCTGATAGATTTTAGTGAATCCAGTAACTTATTCATTGCAAACACATTTTTTCATTCAACTAGAAAGAAAGCTATACACATAGACATCATCAGATGGTCAGTACAAAAATCAAATAGACTATATAATTGGAAGCAAAACTCAATACTGGTGGCAAAGACTACACCAGGTGCCACCTGTGGTACAGTTCACGAATTACTCATATCAAAAATAAGAGTAAGACTCAAGAAGAAAACAAAACCAGTGAACTTCCATTATGCAGAGAAATGGAGGCTCTGTGAACACTTTAATGACTTAACTATTTCATCATGGGAGACGAGCACGACCAGCGATCACACCCTTGCCCTTTAGGGACAATCTAGCCACATTTTATGGGTAGTAAAACTCCATGTAATAATCTCCATCATCTCTTGACACTGGCTATTTTGGCCAGGACTGAGCAAAAGAAACATGTGAAAGGCCATAGTTACGCAGCTCTGATCTAGAGATTGGATACTTTGTGAATTTGTTGTTAAGAATGCAAGATTGTGGGGACAGTTGTTGTATTCTATACCAAAGGTAACTATACAAAAAGATGCTGTTGAACAATAATTTTATTATTCATGGTTGGTTTAACCAGTTTTAAATTGTCTGTTTTTAAATGGAGAAACTGGTATTGAACTCGCAACCAATGAAACCCCAATGATAGGGTTGCTATAAATCATAAACAACTTGAAAGCACACAACAACAACAATTGAGAGTTTGCAGTTCACTGCCATAATCCGAAGAGTACTTTTGCAACTTCTGAGCTAGAATGTTTGTCTGTTTGCTGTTTAGATTGTTGGAATACTGACCCCCATTCAAGGCCATCTTTTGCCAATATTTTAAACCATCTAACCAACATAGAGGAGTCTGGCTTCTTTGAAATGCCAAAGGACTCATTTCATTCCCTGCAAGAAAACTGGAAAGTTGAGATTCAGGAGATGTTTGATCAGCTCAGGGCCAAAGAAAAGGTAAATGACTGAATACTGATGCATGTGACATTTTGTTATAATTATGGTCTTCTTATAAAACCTCTGCCATTCTATGCAATGCTGTCATTCTGTGCATTTCTACAAATTCTAAAGAATTGTATGTTTTGTATGGTGGATTCAACATTAGTGAAGAACCAGAAAACTTCACAGTTCCAGCACAAATGGCATTTGTACCAAAGGTATTATTTTTCTCACCTAACATTGGATTTTTTCTTGTCTAGGGATAGAATGTTAAAGCTTTACAAAATTTATTTTCAAATTTTGAATATAACAATTTATTAATCCTCAGGTCCCTTCTCTGCCCATCTCACTTTTCCCAGTACAGATTATGCAGTGGTAGTTATGCTGCATTTACCTGGTTTCATGATTTATTTTCTAATCCTTGATGCTCATGTTTTATCTGAAGATTTTACCACACAGTTGTCAGATAATCACAAGATCTATTCCTCTTGAGCTTAATGGGATTTCTTTTGTCTCTCTTCAGATTGCTCATATATATTTTTTCTATCCTTCTGCCATCTGTTAATTAATTTTTATTTATTATCACTTAATATTTGAAATGCATATAAAATAGGTATTTTATGTGTATACTATCCATGCACATGTGTATATGTGCTTTCAAGTCATCTGTTGGCATATGACATTCCCATAAATTTCATAGGGCTTTCATAGACAAGGAATACTCAGAGGTATTTTTGCCAGTTTCTTCCTCTGAAGTATAGTTTACAGCACCTGGTATTCATTGCTTATCTCCCATCCAAGTACTAATCAGGACTGACCCCGCTTAGCTACCAAGATCAGAAGGGATTTATAGTGACTGTAAAACATTATGACTCTTCACATGGAGAGTTAAGACATGAAACAGAAGGAGGGAAAAATGGAAAAGTTTCGCCAATAGGCTGGGAAATAAAAGAAGTAGAATAATTCTAAAGATATAGCATCAAAATTAGAATCTTTTCTGCAAGGGAGAATAGAGGGAACTGATAACTGAGTAGACAAAAGATTACAAGAGCCATTTGTAGCGTTTAATAGTTAAAGGCCAAAAGAAAAGAATATTATTGTTTCCCTGCAGTGAAGATTAACTTTGGAAACTATTAGGAGGATTTGGAAAGCTAATACAGTGAGCTTGCGCCATACGCGGGCTCGTTATAGGTAGCTTCCAGCTTACGCGGAAGCCACCGGGAGAATGGGGGAATGGCACATGTGCCCGCTGCAGTCACACACAACCATGTGCGTGCATGAGCCCCATTATATCTAATGGATCTTGAGCATACGCACTTTTTGCCTTGCGCGGGGGGCAGAACAGATCCATGTGTAAGGCAAGGGCAGACTGTAATACGATTCCATTTGTCAAATGAAAATAGCTATCTGCTTCCTGCTTTGTATGCAAACAGTAAGTGACTACTTATTTTTTTTATTTTGGATGAGATCCTCTGAAGAGTTGACTAAAGGCAAAAAATTGTAGTTTCTTACTGTTCCCATATAAAGTGCAAAACATTCTAGCTAGAGATACTGCACTGAGCAGGGGGTTGGACATAATGGCCCATAAGGCACTTTCAAACCATCAGGTGAATCCTGCAGCTACTGCACATTCCCCTCCTAAAGCAGACCACTGCCACAGTCCCAAATGAACCATCGGAAGGAGTGGATTTTTTCCACTCCTTTTCCCGGTGGCTAATCAAGAGAAAAACAAGAGAAATCCCACCTAGCTCAAGAAGAATAGATCTTGTAATTATTTGACAATTGTGTGATAAAAGCATCAGATAAAACATGAACATCAAGGATTAGAAAATAAACCATGTAACCAAGCACATGTAGCATAACTACCACTGCATAATTTACACTGAAGCAAATTATGCAGTGGTAGTTCCAGCCATCTGAACACCACACCCCTGAAGCGTCTGGAAGCTGCTTCTTTTGGCCCATCTGTTTGGGGCCTATGATTCTATGATAACTAGGTACTATTTGAAGCAGAATATTGAAGCAGACTGTCTTGATTCAATACAAAATCCAAAAAAATCCATAAGTAGTGATACATTTGCTGGGTGAATTTCAAAGCATACAATACAAAGCTTTCAAGACTTCCTTGGCAATAAAATGTCAAGTCCAGTAGCAACAGAAAAGTAACTTCTCTTGAAAGTAAAAAATAAAAGAAATTTCTTTTGAACAGAAAAATAACTTCTATTAAAAAGAAGTTACTTTTTTTTGCTAATGGAGTTGAGATTTTGTTACCTGTCTTTCACTGTTCTTTATCCCTAGTCCTCACATGGCCAATAAGGGGAATGACAACTGCTTGCACTGAAATCTCACAATGCTGTCTTAACTGACAGTATCTCAGGCAGAATGCTTGCCTTTGGCTCTAACATAACACAATTTTTTTTCTTGTATGATTTTTAATATTTTGGCCTGATGGAGAAGGCGGTGAACCTTTGAAAGCTTTCATAATGTACAGTATTTTATGCTTCAGAGTTGGTCCAATGAAGCTATTGCTGCGCGTGGAATTTGCATAGCAAACACGGCTATCCTGAATATATATTTGATTCAATACAGTATTTCATGACTTATCAGTAGCTTGAATTTTCTTTTAAATAATGTATACAGTGCATCGGCAGATATCTGCATAACAGAACTAGAATGGCGCAGCCATGCCGCACACGCATGAGCCCCATTATTTTCAATGGGGCTCAAGCATACGTGCTATTTGCTTTACGTGGGGGGGAGGGGTCTGGAACAGATCCCCACATAAAGCAAGGGTGCACTGTACTTATGACTGACTCTCCATTTTCTTCTAGTTATTTGTATAGATAATTAAGTTGTCATTGGAAGCTATAGTGCATGGATTTGACTGCATTTGTACAGGGGCTGGAAAGCAGACTTTTTCCTGCCTTTTTCACTTAAAGCTAAAGAATAGGAGCAGTAATGAAGACCAGTCATAGCGGACTGTGCTACTACCAATTTTAGATAGTGATGCTAGATAACATGTCACACTTCTGATGTGAGATTTTGTCTTACTACTTTGAAGGAGTTGCGAACATGGGAAGAAGAATTAAGCCGAGCAGCAGTTCAGCAGAAGAACTATGAGGAGTTACTGCGTCAGCGGGAACAGGAACTGGCAGAGCGAGAGATTGATATTTTAGAGAGAGAACTCAACATAATTATTCACCAACTTTGCCAGGAGAAGCCCCGGGTAAAAAAACGCATGGGCAAGTTCCGGAGAAACCGCCTCAAGCTGAAAGATGGCAACCGTATCAGTCTCCCTTCTGGTGTGTTCTAATGAAGGAGGGCTGAGTAGTACTATATCTTTTCCAAAAATATTTGCTGTATCCTTCTTTCAAAGTATATATAATATTCAGTACAGTAGCAATAGTAGCTTCATTTATATACTGCTTCTTACTGACTAAGTAATCTCTAAGCAGTTTACAACTCTAAGCTAATTGCTCCCAACAAGCTGGGTACTCATTTTAGCTACCTCGGAAGGATGCAAGCCTGAGTTGAGCCTAAGCCCCCTGGCTGGTATTGAACTCGCAACCTTATGGTTTCTGAGTAAGTGGCTGCAGTACAAGCATTTAACCACTGCACCACCAGAGCTCCTACACTGCTTAAAAAAATTATTATTATTATTATTATTATCATCATCATCATCATCATCATCATCATCATCATAAATAATGAGTATCAAACTGGCAAAAATGTGTGCCATGAAGAATCTACTAAGATAGGAACATCTCTTTGTTAAAAAGGCTCTTCACTTTTCACTTTCTACATTTATAATTTGAGCTAATTCATCATAATTGTGCTGTGTGGAAAGCTGTCAATATTTTCCCTTTTTTATATTAATCTTACAGATATGTAAAAACCCATGGTGATCTTGACCATATTTGTTCTCAGGCTTAAAGTCTAATTATGATTATGTCTAATAATTGTGTTATTATCAGCTCCTGCTCTGAGGTTGTACAGTTGGCTGAATGTAAAAGAGGACAATGTTGTTGTACCTTTTAATAACTGGATAGGAAAAAGAATTTAATATGCAAGAATGATAAATGCAGCATGTGCCAAATTTCCTCTTTTCACCTCCTTATTGATCTCAGATAGTGCATTGTTAAAGATAGCAACTTGATTATTGAGTTTGTGAAAAAATATCTCTGCAAATTAACGCTGTTTCCTCTTTGTCTATAGATTCTTTATCCATGGATTCAGCCATCCATGGCCTGAAAATATTCAACAAAATATAAATTCTAAAAAGCAAAACTTGATTTTGCCCTTTTATATAAGGCACACCACTTTACTATCCCATTGTATATAATGGGACTTGGTATCCACAGATTTTGGTATCCACGGGAGGTTCTGGAACCAAATCCCTGTGGATTCCAAGGGCCCAATAGAACAAATGCATTTTAAACATGCTGGAATTATTGTATTATTTTACATTTTCCAAGTTTTGTTTTGTTAACAGATTTCCAACATAAGTTCACAGTACAAGCATCTCCAACCATGGATAAAAGGAAAAGTTTGATCAGTACCTGCTCCAGCCCTCCTGCTAGTCCTACCATCATTCCAAGGCTCAGAGCCATTCAGTGTAAGCAGTTTGTTATAAATATTAAGAAGAATATTATAAAAACATGACAAACTGATGCTAGTTGTGTTTCCAGATCCTGATTAGAAAAAGATAACATATTGCAAAAGCCATTCTTTGAATTCAGTTGGGTTTTTAGTTTTCTCTGGCCACCTTTAGTTCTTTTATTGAGAGGCAGATCTGTTGCTAATTATTAGTGTGGCTGAAACTCCAGTCCTGGTTTGAAAGAAATTGTATTTTTCATGTTGTATAAGGGGATGGGGGTGTTGTTTGCCATTCTTTTTTGAATGGTGAATTGCCACTCCTGGAGAAACAATTCACCCTTTTTTACCAGACAAACATCAGTCAGAAGATTCTGGAGGAATGCAGGGTTGTAAAAACAGACTCGGACCACTTGCTGGGTTGAACTTTGCCCACCCCTGCCATAGACATTTCATAAAGTCTAGCATGAAATACATTCTGAAATGCTGTTGGCTGACTATCTCAGGTGCCTATTGGATAATACTGATGTTGTTAGTATTTGTGAGGAATACAACTTGCATCACTTTTCAATAGCTGTGGAAAAGTCCCCCCAAGAGGAAAATGCCAGTCATTTTTTTTATTTTGCTTTATTGCTAAGAGAGAGACTTTCTTTTCTTCAAGAAGTGGTGGATGATCACATATGCAATGTTGTCTGTGCTTTAATAATGATTTAGTTTGGGGAAACATGTCGTAAGCTTCTCTGTTTTCTTCCCTTAGCCAGATGAATTCTGTCTACTACCCTTTCCCATGGTTAGTCAGTTTTGCAAGAATTTTTTAAAAAAGAAAATCAATGCTTACCAAGACTTTATCTGTGCCAAGATTTGAATAAGACACTGAAACTTTATGATGGTACCATTTGAAGGTGCATATAAGCAAGGTTGTGCTCCTTCACTCTTTCTTTCTGTCTCCCTCCCTCTCCTTCCCTTGCACAAAAGTATTGCCATTGTTTTATTTTTTTATAACTTTAATCAAACTGGATAGTTTCATTGCTGCAATATACCTTTTTGAACAAAGAATTGGCAAACTTCCATCCTTCCTGCATAAAAGCCATCCCCCCCCCACAGTAACATACTGAATCTTTTCCCTGTTAAATGAGAAATAAATACAGTGGTACTACCTCGAGATCAAAAATGGTTGCAAATGATCAGGTGCAAATGCTGCACCCGAAACAAAATAATTAGGATTAGTAATTTGTTTTTTTCTTACACTGTACAAAGTACTGCCTACTAGAAAGCTGTTATATAAAACCCACTTTGGATCCCATGTTGGGATATAAATCAACTAAATAAAATAAATGTATTTCTTATCCCCAACCACACTCCCAGTAACACCTAGTGAAAGCAGCAAAACATGGGGACGGAACTCTGTACCCCAGAAAGAGGAGGAAGGAGAAGAAGAGAAAAGAGGTCAGAAGAAGAAAGTTCGCACATGGGGCCCAAGTTCACTTTGTCATAAAGAGCTAACAGCGGGTGACGATGGGTAAGAAATACAATTTTGGCTACCACTGTATAAGAATTGCTCTACTAATTGCACCCTTCCACAAACACACACACTTTTTGTTCTGGTGACAAATTTGGTGATTTTGGCACTATCTTCAAGTGGCAAGTGTGAATAAAATATGAAAATAAATATTGTCATTTGGTAAATGGAAATTAGTTGGAGAAGGAACTCAAAAAAGACAGAGCAACTCCTTGACTATGTCATACATAAAACTTCAATCTGTATCTTCATAAATCTTCCAAGCTTCAGCTTGTATAATGCTTTCCAGTTATTTCAACTTACATTCAGTGTATGTAGTCCGTTATTCCACTTCACATCTCTAATTAGTATCCAAAGCAAATAGCAATTTTTGCTATAGATAGATAGATAGATAGATATAGGGTTGCCATAAGTCTGGACCTCCTAACTGGGACAAATGTAGGACGAATGTAGGGCAAAATTTTCAAATGTAGGGCACATTTTTTAAAAATGGAGGACATGTGAAAAAATTGATGTTTTAAAAAAAATGTTACTATAAATGCATGTTTCTTAGGCATGATCAAAATGGAGGACATTTGGGCATTATTCCTAGACCCGTGATGGCGAACCTATGGCACGTGTGCCACGGATGTGCCCCTGTTCGCCCTCCCAGGCCCAAGGCAGCGCTGCCTTCGGTTTGGGAAGGTGGGGAGGGAAGGAGAAACGGCCCATGCCAACTTCTCCTTCCCTCCTTGCCATCTCAGACCCAAGGCAGCGCTGCCTTTGGTTTGGGAAGGCAAGGAGGGAAAGAGAAACGGAGGAGGAGGTGGGTGGCGCGGCTGCGCAAGGAGGCGGGGGAAAGTGGGTTGGCGCCGCGTGGTCCCGGGCTGGGGGCCAAACCGGACCGGGACCGGGAGGGGGCCTCCAAAAGCGGGTTTTTCCCGGGGGCCGCCAGGTTATGGCATCCCTAGATAGATAGGTTCCCTGTTTAAAACTGAAAGAGAAAAAAAGTGTGGAAGAACCTAACAAAAATCTGCAAGAGAAAAAGGAGTCATTTCAAGATGCTTAAAAGATCTTATTAAAGAAGTAGGATCTTTTATTAGCTGAAAAGCCCAACAACTTTCAGGCTGTGAATACTCTTAAAGTCTTCTTCAGGGAGCTATATAAACCACAAAAGGACAACACACAAATTCATATAATCATATTGCATAAAATCATTATTATATTTGCACATTGCCTGTGGCCTGTACATATGCAGTTAGACTCAAACCTGCAGAAATATCTGAGTCAGGACTGGCCAAATGAAAATGTTTGAGGAAAGGCTAATTTTTTTAGCATCTTAAGAACAAATGTTATTAAAAGCACAGATGTCTCTATGTGAATATTTTGAAAGATTTTATAAGAATGGGAGACAATTGATTTCCTCATTTAGGCCTATTGGGACCAAATTTTTTAATTTTAAACCTCACTCTACTTCCTTTTTAAAAAAAACAATTGTCTCATCAGTGGAATTAAATTTCTCTGTTGTTCAAATATAAAGTCTGTCACAAACTTCTCCAGGAAGTGACTCATCAAGAGAACATCTGATTCCTTATATTACAGAGGTGTTCCCCTGTGTGTTTTAGAAGAGGCCTGAGTGTTTTCCCAATATAAACCTACCCCACAGGGGTTACTTTTTGCTCTGAGTATTTTAGCAATGTAATGTGAGGGTAATAGGGTGATTCAAAAAGAATGGTGCAAAACTAAAGCTGTTCTTATTTGTGTATTACAGCAGGAAACTGACAGTTATTGTAGGAAGAGATTTCTTAACTGTGTTTGTGTGTCTTGAATAAAACACAGGAAATAAATTAGCCCATCTACAAGAGATTAACATTTCTGATTCCTCATCTTTTCATTTACCAGACATGAAACCCAGGTCATGTACTCTTAGATCTATCTCTGCCACTAGGGGCCCAAGCAAACTTTGTGACTTGGTGCGTGTGTCTGGCACCAGCTTCAGTTATTATATTAGCTATGGCCTTCCCCGAGCAAGAATAATTTAGCCACAGTAGTCCACACACTGGAAACTTCCCAATTCAGTTACTGCAATGCTCTTTGTATGTGGATGCTCTTCAAGACAACTCAAATACTACTGGTACTGCAAAATGAAGCAACAAGATTGCTAACTGGTATATCATATAGACAACACATAACACTGGTCATGAAGGAATTACATTGGTTACCAGTTTGCTACTCATCTGAATTCAAGGTGCTGGTGCTGATGTCCGAAGCCTTATATAGCTTTGGACATCAGTACTTGAAGGATTGCCTCTATGTATGTGTATGTGGCTGAGGAATGAAGTAGGTAAATTCATCTGTGTGCATTTAAGTGTACCCTGTAGGTTTTGGGGATTTTGCATTGTTTAATTATGTGCAAGTTGAAAGTCCCATTAAATATAATGACATAGCAAAATGGTATCCCTTATTTAAAAAAATGGAAAATCAAGGTCTGATATTTGAAATTTATACTTTTTTTGAACATTTTCAAACCGTGGATGCTTCAATCTGTGTATAAAAAAATCCATGTGTAAGAAGAGCTGACTGAACAAAGGCCCCATTCATACTGGGGTAAAAGACATGGAGGGAACTGGGATGATCTGGATGCCCCTCCCCCGAATCGCTCCGTTAGCAAGTGCCCACTACAAATTGAAATCGAATGCATTTTGACAGAAATCGAATGCATTCTGTAGTCTGCTGGCGAGGTGGCCACTGCCAATCAAGCTATCGTCATGGTGACGTTTGCAGGGCATCGGGGGAAGTGTCCTCCCTTTTTAAAGAGCCAGGCACAGGGGTTTCAGCGGCTGTGGGCTTTTGGGTCAGATCTGCCCCTGTCCCAGGCAGAGGATGGGATTGCCATGCATTTTTTTTTTTAATGCTTTTAAAAGCAACATTAGCTTTCCCTTTGCTTCCCTTGCTGTATCTGCTCAAGAAGACAAATCATTCGCATATTTGCTCAAAAAAAATTGTTAAAAATGTAACATTGATTGTTTGCAACATTTGTAGCTTCTCCCTCTGCAGAAAGCAAGGTGATCCAAGGATATCCAAGTGCAAGCCTAGCTCCATCTGCCTCTGGAATATAAACAATGTGCATGTTCGCTCAAAAAAAATTGTTTGAATTTGAAAAGGGGGGGGGGGTTGCCTGACATGAGCTCCGTTCATGACCTGATTTTTTCCTCCTGCAAGGGAAGGAATGCCCAGCGACAGAGGGCTTTGGGCAGGGGATGCAGGGAAAAGAGGCTCCTAAAGAATGCCTTCCCTTGCTCCCTTCTTCCCAGGGCTCTTTCCTCCTCCCCCTCCCCTCCGATGAGGGGAGGAAATGCCTTGCCCTTTGCCCACCCTCTGACCTAAAATCCCTCCCTCAATTTGCCTCGATCGTGATCGAGGCCAAGTTCTCATTCCCAGGACCCGGGGTTTTAAAAAAGAAACGGTATTTGCGCCGATTTCAAAAGACCCGCGCTAGGGGCCATTTAACACGGAACGGGTGTGCAAGCTCCGGATTCGCTTGTGTGAGATTCGGGGTGAGTAGGAACTTCACGTGATTGAATCGGTTTCAGAACCGATTTTTTTTGTAATGTGAATGGGCCCAAAGACAGCAACAGATTGAATTGTTTTCTAGCGCCCTCTAGTGATTTCCTGCCTTTTTTATTTTACAATAAATGAGATAAATAAACCAATCAATAGTGGGAAACATAATATAATCTCAGCCATCCTTTTATGTTGTACTTTTTCTAACACATGATTTTCATTAAGCTTGTGTGCTACAGCCAGTGAATTTTCATCTTCTTCCTTCTTTTGTGAAGAACCATAATAACCGAGAAAATTGTGTAAATTTCATAAAAATGAGACTTTGACAGCATTATTTATTCTTCTGCCTACAGTAATGAACTGAAAATGTAGTACAGTGGGCTCTTAATATTCACTGGGGCTTAGTTCCAGGACTCCCTGTGGATATTCAAGTCTCATTTTATACAATGGTGTAGTAGAATGGTGTCCCTTGTATAAGAAGGCAAAATCAAGATTTGCTATTTGGAATTTTGTGGGGAGTTTTGAAATATGTTCAAGCTGTGGGTGGAAGGCCGACTTTACATCCATTTAACAGCATTTTACCAATTCACAGATCTTACTTTCAAGTGATTATGTCAACTCTACTTTCTTATATGTATCTCATCTTCTGCTTGATATCTTTTGCCATATGGATATATTTCTTAGAGAATAGTCTGAAGGCATATGTTGCACTTTAAATATTGAAGCAATAAATTGCTGGGATGAGAGGAAAAATACCCAAACTGATATAGCGTCTTTGAATAGACAGCAGAGGAAAATATAAATTGTTTGATAAATAATGTGACAGGTATTCTCTTTCTGACTAATGTGGACTAGAAATCTGGGAGACCAGGTTTAAAATCCCCACTCAGTCACGGAGACCCATTAGGTGACCTTGGGCAAGTCACTCTCTCTCAACTTTAGAGGAAGACAGTAGCAAACCTTCTGTTAACAAATCTTGCTAAGTAAACGCATGTCACTGTAAGTCAGAGACAAGTCTTGAAGGTACTTAACTACAGGAGCATGCTCATTCAAGAACCTTGTTTTTTTCTTGGGTTAAATAAAACATAGTTCAGAACTTGAAGGTATACAACAGCAATATGCTCTTTCTGGAACCCAGTTCTCAGAAAAATGAAACGTGGTTCATGATTGTATATTTGTGAAGACAAAGACAAAAAGAATTATCATGAATTGCTAATATCCAAATCCTAGTTTGGTGGTACATGCTAATAGAGTAGCAGAGGAGCTTCCTTTGCTGCCTATCCTCCACTGTGGTTGCAATCCAAATTGAGTCTCCTGTTCTTGCAGTTTGTGTGAGATAACATCTCTGACTGGAACAACTGCATTCACCCCTTGTGGAAATAATTGGTAAAAATCCCTCAGCTAAAAGAGGGAAAAGAGTTAAAGTTCTTCTATTCAGCCGCTCTCTATAGCCCTGATTAAATCTGGAACCCAGCACCTTTAATTTTCTTCTTTTCTATTCTTGCTGGACAGGAAGATAAATATCACACTCCTTATCCAGTACTGAATTAGAGGAGGGGGCTAGTGGGGAGAGGAACTGAGGAGAGATCCTGGGAGTTGGATGAGAATCTCTGAAAGTTATACCTGTCTCACAGACGGGAGGTTATCCATTCCAGTTTTAAAGACTTAACTGCTAAAAGATGTTTTAGACTGTGTTCTGTAAATAGCTGCATTGGTTTCTGACCTGCTTCTGTAGACAGTTAAGAGTACTTTTGGTTACCTATAAAGGCCTGCATGATTTGAGACATGACTCCTTGAAAGACTATTTTCTGCCTCTGTACCTCATGAGCCTGCTCAGCTTTACAGTCTTCCCTGGAGGCCCTCTAAACTGTAAAATGTTTAGAATAAACTCCCTCGAAAAGTTAGCTTTGTGGCTGGAGGTGAGAACATTTTTCTTTCCCTAGGCTTTCCAGAGTGTTAAATAACTAACTTGTACTGTTTTACAATTGTCTGGATTGAAATATGATGCTGTTTCCATATCTATATATTATTTTACTGTTTAATTTTATTCCGTTCTTTTTACTCTGTGTCATTTATGGAAACATATGCTAAGGGATGCCTCATTAACTATTAACTGAAGTTACTTGCACAATACTAATCTCAACAAAATTAATCATAAACTGAATAGAAGAAAATAAGTTTCTGCATTATACATTTTCGTTCTCTTTATTTTAGCCTAAAGTCCCTTGTTGATGGATCAAGACAATGGTCATCCAGTGCTCCAAACCTAGGAAAAGTCCAGAGAACAATAATCCCTTTTCTAGGATTTACAAGCCTAGCAGAAATGGGTAAAGTGTTAATTAAACGAGTTGCATAAAATTAACTTATTCTGTTTCTTCTATATCTATTAAAATTTAAATATTTTTCTGCACTATAATTTCAGGGTTTTCACACAACACTTTTTACAGGTGTACCATACATAGCAAGCTTGTTTCAATTGTTGACTTAGCTGGGACATATTCCCTTGCAGAATTCCTGGCCACTTCAGAGCGAGATGGGAAATAGTTAGAGTACAATAATTAGCAATGATTTTCAAGCATGGTCATATATACCTTCCGGAGGCCTGGGAAGCCGGCAGCCCAGAGAGCGCGCGCCAGCTTCCCAGGCCTCCGTAGACCTGAGAAGCTGGCAGCTGAGTGCACACACACTGGGCCTCAGGGCTCTCTTGTTGCCGGGCTTAACCCAGCGTATAAGATGACCCCCGACTTTTGACCCAATTTTAGAGGGTCAAAAAGTCGTCTTATACGCTGGAAAATACGGTATGTGAGAGAGGCTATTTTTCAGGCATTCACTTTCTAAGTCATATAGGGTTTCTAAGATAAGCTTTAGTGTTTTGAGTTCTGTTTGGAAACAAGTCAGACTGTGATGTTTTCAGATCTGACACCTCTTGAACTTATACCAATTTTCACCTAAAGAGCAACATTTAACATTAACTGAAGTTTCCAGGAACTTTTCAAAAACAGCCCCATGTATAACAACTTAGAATAATACAGTCTGGTACTTATCAGGGAGTGGGTAATTATGTCCAAACTCTTTCTGCCCAAGTGTTGCTGACACTTCAGGTTCTACTTTTGAAAGGTTCTTTATGTTATGGAGGCTATCTGATCTCCATGTTCAGATGAACCATCCACTATCAGTGCTGGTTTGGCCTGAGTTACAAAGTTGTATGAATGAGTTCTGTAAATTGCTCCATTCATCACTTCCTTTTCAGCTAAATCTTTGGGGATAGTCACCCTGATGCCTTCTAGATATTTTGCTTTACAATTCCCACAAGCTTCAGCCTTCATGGCCAGTTTATTCTAAGAGCTGTAGTTCAAACCTGTCACTGCTTTAGATTGCAAAATGCAAGGAATTTTAGATGCTTTATAAATAATAAATGGATATGAATATCTTTAATACAAATATATTCCAAGTCTTCCTCTGTAACATTAGACGTACAGTGGATCCTCCACATTCGTTTGAGTTAGGGGCATAGGATCCCTAAAACCACAAATAAAAAATCCCACTTTTTTTTTTACCGAAGAGAACACCTAGCTAGGAATCTCTGAGTCCTCTAGTGCAACATCCACAAGATGTTGACCATAGAATCATGTTGGAGGATCTACAAATGCCTAGAATAATGTTTTCTCTAGGAATCTCTAGGTCTTCTTTTGCAAACCTATGGTCAACTTCCAGAAGAGTAGTGCTGTAGGACTTAGAGATTCCTAGAGAGAACATATTACGCAAATCTGTGAGTATGCAAATCTGCAAAAGGCAAAGGTATAAATGTGGAGAGCTAACTGTAATCTTTTTTCACTCATCCTTCATCAACCTTTCCTCCTAACACTCCTTTTCTACTTTTGTGAAATCTAATGAATTGATACCAACAGTGAAAATGTTAGTGTTTCATTTTTGTTTGTATCTTTGTTCCAGAAAATGAAGATGGTGATTCTTTGAAAAATGGGGAGAGCAAGATGACACAATCTCCTAGGTCTAATGCATCATATCTTTGCATCCCATTTCAGAAGAATGAGGACTGGGATGGCCAGTCCAGTGATGCCAATGAGGAGACCACTCCAATGAACTCTGCCACAAGCACCCCTCAGCTCACCCCCACCAATAGCCTCAAACGTGGAGGCTCCCAGTACAAACATTGTGAGCTTGCCTTTCTTGGCTGTGGGGCTGTCTTAGCTGCTGCTGGCCTAGGCTTCGACCTCTTGGAGGCTGGCAAGTGCCAGCTGCTAACCCAGGAAGAGTACGATGCCCCCAAGGAAGAGAAAAAGAAACGTGAGAGTATCTTCCAGCGGGCTGGGCGCTCCCGTCATAGTACCAGTTCTCCTTCAAGGAAGCTCTTTAAGAAAGAGGAGCCCACACTATTTCTAGGGGAGCCATCCACTTCGCTTACCCTGCTCTCTTTGTCTTCCATTTCTGAATGTAACTCCACACGCTCCCTCCTGCGCTCTGACAGTGATGAGGTGATGGTGTACGAGATGCCTATCAGCCCTGTGACAGTAAAGGCTCCCTTACCAGTTGTTAATAACCCACTGGTGAATATCCGTGTGGAGAGATTCAAGAGCGACCCCAACCAGTCCTTGACTCCTACACATGTGACTCTTTCATCTGAAGCCCAGCAAGGGGGGCATAGACGCACCCCCTCTGAAGGTGCCATAAAAGTGGCTGGTCTACTTGCCAATGGGTGCTCTTCCAGTAATTCTCCAACAGGAACACTGGGAGTAGGTAAGATATCGTTTGCCCTCCTTGTACTCTATAGAATAAAAAGCCAGTAAATGACACAGTTTGACACTGCACTTCCTTCATTGCTGTAGAAGCTGTAGAGGTTGACTCTAAAGGAAGGCAATTGATGAATTAAAGCAAGAATTCCTGTATGTAATTAGATGGAGCTGTCCTTGTTTGGGGAGGGTGAGCAGAAGATTCCCCTATATATTTAAGGAATGAAACCTGTTTCTCTCTGGTCTTTATTCATCTTTCCCACATATTGCAGCCTTGTCCTTTATTTGTGGGTGCTAGTTCCTACTCTCCCCCATCCTTGTTCTGCTTTAATAATGCTTTCCCCTTTGCATGCATACTTTCCCATACTGTACAAAACTGTGCATACAAATTTTCCACACCAGATCTTCTTCAGCTGCTCTGTGTTCTTTCCCACTAGAAACAGATTGTCACTCTGATTCTAGTTTTCTTTCTCTTCATCAAAGTAAAAAAACAAAAAACACCCTGCTTTTACTTTAACCATATCTGGGAACTAATTCCTTGTTTGAAAAGCCATAGCCTAACTGCTGCCTTGCCATAAAATCTCCAACATTTACTGGCATCATTATAGATTTTGACTGACAAATTCATTTTCAGCAATGTTTTCTACAGTAAGGCATACTATTTACTGGTTAAAGCTGAAATGTTTTTTTTTAAATGGCAACAGGAAATGTTTATTTGATAACAAGAATGTAACCATTAGTTAAATAAATAAAGGTAACCTGGATTCTTCCAGGAGCCATAGCCATGCAAACTATATCTTTACATCAGTTTCCCCATTCCACCTGCCATTTCATAAAATATTTATGTACAGTCCTTCATTCTGTTTGGATGTAAGGGTAGTATGAAACATAATGCAGTAAAACACAAGAATAATGGCAAAAATTAAGTTTCTTTTCCCATAAAAAGATGTATATGTATATGTCTGTATATGTCTGGGAATTTTGGTTCTGATTAGTTACTTTAATGAAAAAAATGAACAAGACTTTTTCATTTCAGACATTAGTAACATTTTGAGGGTATAATTACAATTACTGTATAAGCAAAACTGCTCCTTCTTTAAGGATCCTCATTGGTAGAAGGTAGTAGGTAGTTATAATCAATGACTTGCTAGCTTGTCCATATTTCATCCTATTTAGGAAAGACATATTTTATCAATAGGCATTCCTTGTACATAACTGCTGACATTATACTTTTCCTACTACAATGCCCTGCTTATAATATTCTTTTCCAGTGCTGCACAGTTGCAAATATAAAAAGTAAACAGATGTACATGTCAGACATCTGGTGCTTTGTGGCTGCTGAGGGAATAAACCATGAAATTAGCATATCCACTAGCACACCCTCTGTACCCTGAGAAAGATGGTGAAACCTCTTTCACATGGAAAAAAAGGCAGCTCCTCAGTCTTGACCTCAAAAATGGGAGGTAGTCCAGACAGTCTATTCCTTTCCCCCTTTCTCCTCTTGAATCCTATGCTGGAAAAAGTGGGATATTCATTCATTCATTCATTCATTCATTCAATGTACATTTTATTTATATTACTTAGTTCAATAATAAATTACTGTATATTTAGCAAGATAAATTGTGCAGGAAAATAAGGCTTAATTATAAATTATTGAATTACTACCATTTATGCATTTTAATTCATTTATTTAAATTAAATTAAATTAAATTAAATTAAAATAAGCCATTAAAATGAATCATGTTTGATATCCTACCTATATAAATATCACACACACATGCATGATAATAACACCCTTAATGCACCCTATGCTATTTCTAAACACAAAGTCACTTCAAGCATATAAATAAACAACAATTTATACTCCCAAATGTTGCTAACAATAAATTTTGTATTACGGTAGTTATGGTATACCTGTATTAGTTTTCATCCTTGGTCCTGCCTCCTTGTGTTGGAAACTTATTTTCAAAATTGCAGTCTCTGAACCAATTTTTAATTTCCTGATGATAAAATATAATAATAATAATAAATAATAATAATAAAGTTCATTTTTATACTGCTTTTCCGCATTGATCAAAGTGGTGTACAGAACAAAAGAATACAATAATACAGCAGTACAGAATAAAAATACAATATATACATAATGATAAAACTGTATAAAAATTACAAATACAATTTAAAAACTATTAAACCAAATCAAAGCCAGCTGAGCTGATGAGCCATGATGCAAAATACATATAGGGGGAACCACATGATATCAGAGCACATGAGGGAAAGCTTGATGGGGAAAAAAGGTCTTAAGTTTCTTTTTAAAGAGATCCAGGGAGGTGATGGAGTGGAGCTCATCAGGAAGGGTGTTCCAAATTTTGGGGGCTGAGATAGAAAAGGCCCTTTGCGAAGTCGACGCATATTTCGCAGTCGGAACCCTCAACAGGTTCTTCCCGGCTGAGTGTGCGAGGCGGATTATATGGGGAGAGGCGGTCCTCCAAGTAACCTGGGCCCAAGCCATTTAGGGCTTTATAGGTAATTACCAACACCTTGTATTGCGCCCGGAAGCAAATGGGCAGCCAATGGAGATCTTGTAAAATGGGTGTTATGTGGTCAGCCCTGGAACAGCCAGCGACCAATCTCGCAGCCATATTCTGCACTAATTGAAGCTTCTGGGTTTGGTACAAGGGTTGCCCCATGTAGAGTGCATTACAGAAATCCAATTGAGAGGTTACCAGAGCATGTACCACAGTTTCAAGGTCCCCCCGGCCCAGATAGGGTCATAGCTGGCGTATCAGCCAAAGCTGATAACAGGCACCTCTGACCGTCACATCCACTTGTGATGTCAATTGGAGTGACGAGTCCAGAAGTACTCCCAAGCTGCAAATAGAGTCCTTAAGGGGGAGCGTGACCCCATTTAGGACAGGTGAAAAAATTTCACTACCCGGGCCTGGGGAGCCTATCACTAGTACTTCCGTTTTCTCTGGATTCAGACTGAGTTTGTTTTCCCTCATCCAGCCCATTACCGACTCCAAGCAGGCATTTAGAGGAGAGATGCCATCCCTAGTCACTGCATCAGTCGGGGACACAGAGAAACATATCTGGGTGTCTTCAGCATATTGATAACACCGCGCCCCGTGTCTCTGGATGATCTCGCCCAGCGGTTTCATGTAAATGTTAAATAGCATGGGGGACAAGATTGCTCCTTGAGGGACACCAGATGTAAGTTCCCTCTTGTCGGAGCAAGAGTCCCCCAGCTGCACCATCTGGAATCTACCCGAGAGGTAGGAACGGAACCACTGGAGCGCAGTGCCCCCGATACCCAACTCCCTCAGGCGTTCCAGAAGGATACCATGGTCAATGGTATCGAAAGCCGCTGAGATGTCCAAAAGTACTAACTGGGACACGCTACCCCTGTCTATGCCCAGATGGAGATCATCGACTAAGGCAACCATGGCAGTCTCAACTCCATAGCCCGCCCTGAAGCCAGTTTGAAATGGGTCCAGAAAATCCGTTTCATCCAAGATCGCTTGGAGTTGGAAGGCAACCACTCTCTCGATCACTTTCCCCAAAAAAGGCAGCAGCGACACAGGTCGATAGTTATTTCGTATCAGGGGGTCTAAGGAGGGCTTTTTTAGCAGAGGTCTAACTACTGCTAATTTCAAGCTGGATGGAAATCACCCCTCACTAAAGGATGAATTAATTATGCAGCACAGCATAGATGTTACCGCAGTTCCCCCCTGAGCCGTCAACCATGAAGGGCAGGGATCGAGAGAGCATGTCGTCTTCCTAACACTACCAAGAATCTTGTCCACTTCCTCGGTATTCACAAACTCAAAGTGATCCAGTTTAATAGAGTCCACAGAAGCTCTGGTTGCCTCTCTTATAGGCTCTGAAGAAATACTGGCATCGAGATCAGCCCTTATCCGAGAAATTTTATCCACGAAGAAGTTGTTAAATTCGTCACAACAGGCTTTTGATGGTCCTAAAATAGGGTTCAGGGAGAAGGGCAGTTGTGTTAGCTCCCTCACTACCCTGAACAGCTCTGCCGGACGCGACTCCGTGGAAGCAATACGTGCAGCATAAAACGAATGTTTTGCTGCACTTACTGCCACTCCATAAGCCTTCAAAAGAGACTCAAGGAGTGTCTTGTCGGATAAGTGCTGCTGTCTTCGCCAGTTACGCTCTAGTCATTGCACGCCCGCTTCATTTCCCTGAGATCTTCCGTGTACCAGGGTTGTTTATTGGAAGCGGGCCGGAAAGGACGCTTAAGAGCGATACTGTGTATAGCCCTGGAGAGATCTTTGTCCCAGTTGTTAGTCAGGGCATCAACAGAATCGCTGTCAGTTCCAACCATATAACCCTCTAGGGCTTCTTGGAACCTTTTGGGTTCCATCAGCCTTCGAGGGTGGACCATCCTAATAGGTCCTCCACCCCTGGGAGGGATTTGGATAGAAGCCTTGAGTCGAGCCTCGACCAGGAAATGATCCGTCCATGATAGGGCAGAGATATTGCATACCTCTGCCCACGGAGTATCCATGTCCGTGCTAAAGACGACATTGAGTGTATTACCAGCACAGTGCGTAGGCCCTGAGACCAATTGAGACAGGCCCATGGCAGTCATGGTAGCCATGATCTCCCGAGCCGCACCCGTTGGACCTTGTGAGCTGGCCTCGAAAGGGATGTTGAGGTCCCCCAGAACAAGAAGCCTAGGGGACTCCAACACCAGTTCCGAGATCAGTTGTGTCTGCTCGGCTAGGGAGTCTGTTAGCGCACAGGGTGGAAGGTAGACCAACAGAATCCTCAGTCTGTCCCTGGCCCTCAGGGTCAGGTAAATACACTCGATGAAATCAGTTTTCCAGACATGGTTCCTGGTTAAGGGAAGGGTGTTCTTATAGACCAAGGCAACACCGCCCCCCCCCCGCCCACCTAACCTGATCTGGTCCTTAACTGAGTACCCAGCTGGAAGGGCCTGTGCCCACACTGCATCGCTCTCGGGCCCCAGCCAAGTCTCAGTAATGCAAGCCAGGTCGCAGTTCTTATCCTGTATAAGTTCGTAGATAATGTGGGTCTTATTTCTAACAGACCTGGCATTGCACAGGAGCAGAGACGGGGTTTGTGGTACAGTTGGACTGACCCTCAGTTCTCTTTGGTTAGGAGGGTGGATGGAAGGAGGGATAGATATTATGCATCGATCTCGCCTTCCTTTCCGTTGTGGTTCCACGCTCCTACTGCTATATGATCTTGCTGGCCTAAAATATTTGTTTGTATATTTGTTTAGAAACTAGAGACAGTAAGATTAGGAAGCTTCATAATTTCTTTTTTCCTGGCCTCAAGTGATGTTTGCCAACAACAGGCAAAAGTGATTTGGTGATTTGCATCTTAAAACTGCAGCAAGATCAACATCAGTGAACCTTTTAATCTGCTTCATCATGATAAGTCAAAATCACTTCATTAAATTCATATTATGCTGTACCTGAAAATCATCTGGAAGCTCTTAGTTTTAAATGTAGATATCCTGTTTTTTTACTTCCTAACTACAATTGTATTCATACTGTTGGTTGCACAGTTTAACGCTAAATTGCCAGTGTGGGAAGGATGATGAAAGGGGAAAGGAGAGGTGAATGTAAGTTGTCAATTTGAACAACGATCTCTGGACAATGTCATGTTTGGATAGTGCCAGTTTTGCTGGACCTGCTATTGCCTAGATCTACCATATGATCCGGCAAGGATCATCATGAAGATCAGTGCAGTTCTGTGTGGTTTGCATGCTCTAAATAAACAAAATCAATCCTCTGTCTGACGTCACTCTTTGTTTACTAAATGAGCCTAATGTCTCATTTCATCAGTGTTGTCTAACTGGTTGGTTTCTTTCTCTTCTTACCCTTCCCCCTTTTCTTGTGTTTTTGTTGTCCTTTTTTCCTGATGGGGAGTAGGTGTATTAAGAACACCCAGTCCAAGTCAGGGTCCAAATGATGTCCCTCGACTACCAGACCCCAATCTCGTCTTTCCTCCAACCCCCAGGCGCCATAATACTCAGCAAGACTCCATGCTGGAGAGACCTAAGACCTTGGAATTCCTACCTAGGCCACGCCCTTCAGCTAACAGGCAGCGGGTTGACCCCTGGTGGTTTGTATCCCCTAGTAATGCTAGGGGTGAGTCCTCTGCTAATAGCTCCAATACAGAAACTCCTAGTAACCTGGACTCCTGCTTTGCCAGCAGTAGCAGTACTGTTGAAGAGAGGCCTGCACTACTTTCTTTCCATGTCAGACTGCCTGAAGAAGAACGGACACTGTTGGACATGGATGTTGAAGGGCAGAATGAGGACAGCACTGTGCCGCTATGCAGAACTGAGGTCAGAACACACCAACCTGCAGCATATGAACTGAAGCCAGAGTTTTGGTCCTAGCATGAAATTCATAAAGGGCTGATAAACTCTGTTTGATTTAGTTCTACTTCTTGCACTAAGAATGCACTTTGAAGATATTTGAAGTAGAGTGATGTTGCTGAAGTCATATTGCAGTCTTGTATCCACTAATGGTAATAGGTTATCTATTTGTAGCTGAATGTAGCTGAGCTACACAAAGCTGCAGAGTCCTGATGTGGGGTTTCCTGTAGTCTTCCTTATTTCTTCATTACAGTGTTAAACTGCAACAAGCAATGTGGTACAGTATATCTAAGCCTCCATACTTATTTGATCTGCAAGTGCTGAGATACTCAGTATTGGTATAGATTTTGTGATAACCTCAACTCCAAAATTTTAAATGTGATGATAGACAATAATGTTTGTTTACAGTCTGATAAGCTACAGGAATATGTACTAACTGTCTCTACCAGAACTCTTGTCCCATTTCATTTTGTTTTTCCTTGGATTTTCCAGAACTAAAACTTACTCTTTTGGGGTATGCCAACAGTTCTTCCTTTCTGAAGTGATAGCTGGGGAAGGAAGGAGAAGAGGGTGTCTTGACAAATATTGTACTTGCCAATACCACCCATATCATGCATCACAATACATTTGTTGCATTGTGCCCAAAAAAGGCAAAGGGCCTTGACATTTTGTTTTTTAGTTCCTGAAATTACATTTTAGGTAAATGGATGTCAGGGTGCAATAGCACAGATTCACTGGTGGGATGATGGAGAAAAGAAAGCTGTGACGCTGAAGGAGGAGGGGGGACAATGTGAAATTTTTTCACAAAGTATCATGCAAATTTATGTTTCCTGGTTGACACACAAGCTTTTTGTGCAACCAGAAAGTTGTGAAATACAGAATATTAAATCATGTGGTATGAAATTATGCACCCTATGCAAAATTTCAGCAGCTGCATGAAAAACAGCCATTTGTGGGTATGTCCCCTTTTTACTGAAGTATATATTGATGATTAAATTGAGTAACTATTTTTCTAAAATGACCTCTTCCCAATAATGAGACAATCTGGAGATACCTTAATGCATACATTAAGGCTTGCCATTTGGTCTCCTGAAGTTGGCCGACAAGTGAAGGGCAGGATCTTTGGTGCACCCAGATTTCTGGTAATGGTTGAAGCAAAATAAAATATAGAGGGGCCCTGCTGCTGCTACTGGTATATCTCATTTAATAAAGTAGATGTGTTCCTGCACATTAATTCTTTGACAGAAAATTGGCTACCAGAGGCAGAAACAACATGGAATGAATAGAGATAGAGTCCTACACCACCAAAATAAATAAAAAGAGTGCATCAACATGTTTCAGCAAACTTTGCAACCAAAACTAACAGTATGTGCATGTGAAATGAAACAACCATGTCATTTTTGTTAGCCGCCAGTACTACTTTTTATGTCTCTCCCAATCTTCCTTTTTCTTCCTTGTCCTCTATCTAGTTGGAAGTTTTAAGTAAGATTAGCATTGGGAGAGGATGAAGGAGGGCTGGAGAAACAGACTTTTAGTTCTAGGTTGCAGCAGTTGGTCTGCAGTAAACAATGCAATAAAAGCTTGAGCTGGGTAATAATAGGATTCTGCTTTAGCTGATCCTATCTAGTTGTGTGTCTGCAACAGGCAAACGAAACAGGAACTCTCTCCAGAAGCCTTTACACAGTAGGTTGAACATCAAAACAGAGACAAAAAGGGAAAGCAGATAAACTGGCCTCACCAGATACCCCATTGTATTAAAGATGCATATATCTAAAAGTCTGATCACTAAAATGAAAATTGTAAGATTTTGTAAAAAGGAGCCTCTTTGTCAGAGGCTTTGTAAACTGAGGTATGCCTGTACTTTGTTTAAGTCTAACTTTTCCATTCTGGTGTTAAAGTTCTTATTATTTTAAAGTTAACATAAAATAAAGAACTGCAGTATTACCTCAGTTCTGGAAAACATAAAAGTTTTCTCATAGCTTCCTCCTAGACTCTTAAACACTTTTGCTCTCAATTCTGACATCTCTTCCTTACAATGTATTATATTTTATTTATTTATTATTTATTTAAAGTGTTTCTGTATTGCCTCCCTGACCACAAGGTCTCCAAAGGTGATGAATAAATAAAAACTAATTAAAACAATACAAAGATAAAATTTAAAAGTACATTAAAATATTCTTTAAAAAACCCTGAAAGCAGTCTTAAAAACAATCCTAGAATCCAGTTTTGAAACAATTAAAACAATTTCAAGCACTGAAGGTCATGCACAACAGCAGTATTTGGGCTGGCTGCCAGAAGCTTAAAAGAGGTGGGTCTAGCCAATCTTCCTTGGGTAGGGAGTTCTCTAGTTGAGGTGCTGCTGCTAAGAATACTTTTCAAGGGCAATCTTGAATACGGGCTGAAACAGACTGGCCCAAAGGGATGGTGAGACACGGCCCTTTGAGTGCCGGATTGGGGCTGAAGCAACTGCACACTGCAGCCCTGATCTGGCTTTTTTCCAATACAAAAAGAAGCAGCAAAATGCTGCTCCTTTTTTCACCAGAAAAAGGGTGTGTCTTTCACCGCCACCGTGGCTTTTCAGCTCTGGTGTGGCATGTAAATGCTATGCTGCTAGAGCACCGAAAAGCTGCCACCGTGTAAATGGCTGGGCGGATTCATGGCAGCTTCCTGCCGGCTTGGGGGCATGTGTCGTGCATATGCCACGCCCCCAAGCCACCAGGAAGCTGGCATATTTTGCCGATCTACTCCAGCCCTATGTTACCTAATTTAGTTATGTATCAGTATCATACTAAAATATACAGGCAGTGTAGGAATTAGTACAATAGATACTGTAACAGAGATTAACAATATATTTGTATACAAAAATATGTTCCTCAAACATTGTTGTATTACTGTACTTGAATATGAACATCCAGTCTAATTTTGGTAGCAAAAGTCACTTCTCATAAACCAAGACATGTACAAAAGGCAAGTGTGTTTATGGTATTTGTAGCATTTTGTGCGACCAACAAGGGTGCAGAATGCTTTTGCCTCATAACACCTGATAAAACGTAAGCACCATTAAAAAGGAATTAAAGGCGGGCTACAAACTGCCATAAAGTACATGCTCCGCGTGTACTAGGGTTAGGAAGGGCCGTATTAGGGTTAGGAAGGTTCTTACCTTCCTCATGGCTCTTTTTCCCAGCACGCGCGGAGCGCGTCGTAAATGGCGGCGCCCATCCACATGGGTGCTGCCATTTTGACATCTTGGATGCTGTGTGTCCAGACGTGTTGCGACGGAAGTGACGCCGTGAGGGCGCGCTCCACCCCTCGTGGCGCCACTTCCGTGTTTTGAAAAGGAGCACCATTTTGGCGCTCCTTTTTTGCTGCGCGGGGAAGCCTCGCGGTCTGGCCGCTGGGGCTTCCCTATGCAGCAAATGGCGGCGGCGGGAAAACGGCCCCTTGAGGGCTGTTTGTAACCCGCCAGTGTTCCCAGACTGAAGTGGATTTCATGAGAAGGTCCAAATGGTCACAACAGTTAATGAACATACAGTCGTCCCCCCATAACCACAGATTCTGCATCCATGGATTCAACAATCTATGACTTAAAAATACCCCCCCTCCGCCATTCCAAAAAGCAAGCCTTGATATTGCCATTTTATATAAGGGACAACATTTTACCACACTGTTGTATATAATGGGACTTGAACATCCACAGATTTTGGTGTCCATGGTGGGGTCCTGAAACCAAACCCCAGTGGATATTAAGGGCCCTCTGTATACAATTCTGATCCATTACAGAACATCCATCTCCTCTCCATTCAGATAACAGTATTTTGTTTTGCTGTCATCTGTATCAGAGATTAGATTGAAGGTAAAACTAACATTCATACTGTCAAAAAACAGAACTCTATTTAAGGAATCAAAAATGTGGCTGTCTAATAGCTATAGCAAGTACATTTCTATACCATTTATCAGTGCACTTAGGCACTCCCTAAGCGGTTTACAAATTGTAAGCTAATTGCCCCCAAAAATCTGGGTACTCATTTTAGTGGAAGGATGCAAGCCTGAGTCGATCTTGAGCCCTTTCACTGGTAGTGAACTCACAACCTTATGGTTTGAGAGTAAGTGGCTGCAATACAGGCATTTAACCA